>NW_025956958.1:0-45392 GCF_023159225.1 Perognathus longimembris pacificus
TATTTCTATCCTCCAGAAGACACCCTGCTGAGACCAACTGGCAATGCCTTCAAGGAACACAGAAGACTTGCTTGATAATGGAAAGAGTTAGAGAAAATCTACCGCCCCCAAATAGACAGTAAGAAACAACAAAACCATGAGACAAGTTTAATGACAGTGCCCACAGAGACAAAACCTGACCCTCCAGTGACCAAAAGAAGGGATGAACTCTTGAACTTTTTCCAGTTAAGGGTATATACTTGTGTCCAAGTCACCACATCACCTACCCAACACTCACTGACCTGTTTCAGTCAGTACATAAAACACAAAGCACTAACTAGTGGAGGATTTTTAACAGACTTATGCAAAAGTTGAGTCTGGCAGACTCTGAGTCACGGGGGTCCCCATCTCAGTCTTGGGGGTGTTCAATAAGTTCCCAAAGCTAACTTAAAATATCGTGACTCTAGTAAGAATTTTCTATTCTCTCTTAAGGATAATGAGTTATATGTGATGCCTCAAGGTCGGTAAATATGGTCATTTAGATGAATGGCGAGGCTTTTTGTCTGTTAGTACTAAATGTAAGGGACCTAAGAAATAAAACTCAAAGTGATGCGGCAGCTCCCATGCTAGTGACTGGTTGTTAAGAAAAGATGATATGGAAACTCACTTCACTGGAACAGAGCCATCTATGAGCCCCGTATTACAACTTTCCTAATTTAAGTGAATCAGGTCAATATACATCATGAGGGGGCTGAGCTACACCTCCCATTGGACAGGGTTGAATGACAGGAAGAGCAAGAAAACAAGTGAGGGAAACAGAATCATATGAATTACAATAAGAAATGTCAAGGGGCCCTGAGGAGGAAATCTATTGTTTGTCACTTTCTACTTCCTGATGGGACCTGCAGGACTCAATAACCTATGTAGAGCTCCCACTGTGCTGCTGAACTGCCTAAATTAGCGTCATTCTCTGAAGGATCATATATAGACGCCGAAGAATGTTTAAATTTTTTGTAAACAGATCTGACAGGAGATTGCTCAGGTATAGTTTGAACTGTTACCTGTGGTCCACTTCGAGGTTTTGCAACCTCTTGAAGTTTATAAGTATTCCTTACTTCCCCCATATTAGCCACTAGTTCAGCAGCTGATGTTATGACAGCATTGTGAGAAGTCATATGGAGAGCTGCATGCATTAAGGCCCAAATAGACCTCAATGGAGCTGGAACATTGTCACCACACCATATGCCATTTCTGCATTACTCTTTACTCGCTACCAGGCTTCTAAGTCTAAAATCCTCCTCTAATCTTCTAAAATCGTTTCCTCTGGGAATAAAAGATTATACTCCCTTACCTCCTGCATGCACTCATGTATTTCCGAATGCGAGATCATAGCCCATTTACGTTTCAGAACCTGGTGGATAAGATTAGACAAAGAAGCACCTTAAGCTTGTCCCATATCCCCATAATGTTTTCAGTTCTTCTGGAGAGCTCGCTACACAGATTCGCTATCTCTTGTGATTAAAAATGTCCCTTAGTTCCCCTTGAGAGTTCACAACGTAGTTTCCTGGATCTCCTTTGGATCAAATGCCATGTCCCACGTTGGGGGACTGATGTGGGACAAATGGTAACTGCAATGAAGAAAGGATATGGGAGACGTGGTTTTTTTGACAAGAAGGCATGTGCTTTATTTTTGGGATGTCAGGGGTATATGGGGTTAGAGATCATTTAATCAATCAATTGCAAGAACAATTCAGAAAAATTTGCCACTCTGTTCATATCATGGATATCACTACAACACCGGATCAGATTAGCAAATATAAAACTCTAATCGGCTTCCCCAAATTCAATTGAATGCCTAAGATTGTGAAAGCATATCTCATGAGTAGTTGGAGGAACAATACAATCCAAGAGTTTTCTAATCAGGGAAGGGAGAATCTCATGACAAAGTGCTTAAGATTGGCCAACAAACAGAGGAAACCCTTAGGAGGAGTTTTCCTCAACTGGACCCCAGGAGTTCCAGGAAAGGGTGTCAGAAATCCTTGCTGAGGCTAAGTCTCCCTCTGTTCAATGGGATGTCATAGTTCCACTGTCTATGCTTTTGGATTTGGGAGATCTTGTTGAACTAGCGGAGTGAATGTGTGTGTATTTCTGCTTGTTTGTGGTTGTGTGTAGGTGAGTTTTCCTCAACTGGACCCCAGGAGTTCCAGGAAAGGGTGTCAGAAATCCCTTGCTGAGGCTAAGTCTCCCTCTGTTCAATGGGATGTCATAGTTCCACTATCTATGCATGTGGATTTGGGAGATCTTGTTGATCTAGGGGTGTGAATGTGTGTGTATTTCTGCTTGTTTGTGGTTGTGTGTAGGTGAGCTTTTAGGTAAAGGACCTGCAAATCATTACTTGTGGGCCACTCCCGCCCAGGTGCTTTGTATCATTAATAGGCGATTCTACTCCTCCCCTTCCGCCGCCCTCCCACCCATTTAAAAGTGCAGCTCTTTCTACCATTAAATGAGTCTTAGCATTGACTTGGTTCCCAGACTGTCTGTTTGTCCTCTGAGGAAAGTGGGGCTGGGATAGAAGTCTGTCTGCCCTCTTTTCCTCTTCTTGGCTCATCAGGGAGGGGCATTTTTTCCCAACTCTCCGCAGTACACGAGAGCTTGGGAGACTAAACACCCCCACATTCACTCATGGCTGTCAAGTAGCTTCTACATTTCAACAGCAGTTCTTATTTCTCAGCCTGCTGTAACTGTGGAATTGTAATAATATGTCATTTTCAGTGCTCAGGACCTATCACAATGAAACCTAGGTTTTATTATATCCAAGAAACGCTTGTGGGGCTGGGGATATAGCCTAGTGGCAAGAGAGCCGGCCTCGGTTACAGGAGGCCCTAGGTTCGATTCCCCAGCACCACATATACAGAAAACAGCCAGAAGCGGCACTGTAGCTCAAGTGGCAGAGTGCTAGCCTTGAGCGGGAGAAGCCAGGGACAGTGCTCAGGCCTTGAGTCCAGGCCCAGGACTGGCAAAAAAAATAAATAAAATAAATAAATAAATAAATAAAAGAATGGCTTGCAGTTGCTATGGCTGGAATAGGACCCTATGTTTACACTTGCACTGCTTTTTACCTCAAGGCTTGGGGCTCATTATTCTGTATGCAGTATTGAAGAGTCCATTAGTAAATAGATGAGAAATGAAAATGAAATCATGCACATTATCTCACAGGTTTCCATCTGAAACAATTTTATTTCTTCACTTCTCTAAGTTAATTGAAATAGAAAAAAAAATGGCAGATAATTTCACAGAAGATGAGTTGCAGCATTGTAGGATATCTACAGTTTATCCATTTTATACTCGCATCCACTTGTGAGATGACAACATCAAAGTATTGTGCTTTTATCTGTAGCTTCCCTTCCTGCAGATATAGTGTCACAGGAATTCCTTGTGCCAGCTTTAGCTCTTTCTGTGAGATCATGCCATACAGTGAAAATTGCCAACCCTAATAATGTCAGCAACTGAATTTTCAGGAATATTTTCATAATCATGTTTTCAGACAGGACTTGTACATTGTCCCTGTCATTATGAAACACTGACTAACATGCTCATTGTTGGAAGACTCATGTTAATATAACAGATCTGTCATCAACTCCATCACATTTGGGAAGTGCAAGTACGCAGCCCTCGGCTCTGGACATTAAGCTAGAAAGGCAAGAGGCAGTGAATGCCAAAAAATAACTTTTAGGCGTAGCAGAGTCTGACCAGCTGATTGATTCCCATGTCAATGTGCAGGATTCTATTGGACTCATAGGTACACACATTATCCGCCGAGGAAAATTCAGTCTCCAATTTAGGATAAAAGGATTAGCATCAGAGTTTCTAGGAAAGCTTCTGACTGGTTACCTAGCACATGGTAGGAGAACAAAGACGTTTTTGTGATGTCACAGAATGCTCATTATGGTCTAGCTGTGTGCTAGACCTACTTGAGCAGACATAGCTACCCTCTAGGACTCCTTAGCTGCAGTGTACCCTACTCTGCAGATGGGATGAGGACTTGAACATGCAGGAAACTGACATGAAGGAACATTTTTCAAATGTGCCTAATACGTTCCAACAGAGCTGTACAGGTTCAGAGACCTCCAACCTACCCTCCTGGTGGGAACCCTCACTCGCAGAGGAGGCGGCATTAAGGTCTGTGGTTGAGGAATTGGCTTTTCAAGCTTTGTGTCAGGCATCTTGGGTCCAAGGACTACCATCCCAGGATTGTGACTTGGAATCGGTTCCAGACCCTGATTTTCTTTCCCTGACTTTTCCCAGAAAGCTTTGGACAATAGTAGAAAGTGACAAATTCAAGTCAATTTGGTGGGGTGAGGAGGGAACTTCTGTTGTGATTAATGAAGATCTATTTAAAGAAGAAATTTTGGGACGGAAATATCCTTTCAAGATATTTGAAACGAACAGCATGAAAAGTGTAATTCGACAGCTGAATCTGTACGGTTCTGTAAACTTCATCACCAATTTGATCGTTCTGCTTCTCTGCTTGACTTCTTGACTGAGGAAGAGGAAGGCTCGTCTTTAAGGAAGGTAATTTCATTTTTTCCCCCTTACATAGCTATGCATACCTCTCTTGGTACACCTGTTCTTCTATCAGTGAACTAGGAGAAATACCAAAGCTCAAATTACTTTCAAATGTAACGGAAAGGGCTGGGAATATGGCCTATGAAAAGAGGCTTGCCTCCTATACAAGAAGCTCTCAGTTCAATTCCCCAGCACCACATATATGTGAAAACGGCTAGAAGGGTCGCTGTGGCTCAGGTGGCAGAGTGCTAGCCTTGAGCGGGAAGAAGACAGGCACGGTGCTTAGACCCTGAGTCCCAGGCCCAGGACTGGCCAAACAAAATGTAACGGAAAGAAAGGTTCACTTCGTAAAGGACAAATTTTGACTTCACCATTAGAATTTACAAAAATATCGCTAGCCAATTAGAATTACACCTTTGGACTGTGTACAAAACCACATAACAGATTCTCTGTGTTCAACGTGGCAGATCCAATTGGTTCAGAACATTGTTGTATTTATCTGTTTCTCTTCTACTAAGCCCTGCATATAGTTAAAGTATTTATGCGTCAATTGACTCCTTTGCCATTGAGAGTAAATGGTAATTCATCTCCTTTGGCTAGGTTTGGCTCTGAGTCTCTCTGCTTCAAATGTCTCCAAGTAACTTTCTCCTTTTGTTTTAGTTTCTGTGCTACCAGAATCCAAATTTCAAACAAGGATGTCCTGAACTGTTAGCAAGAATAAGACGAAAAGTCAGGATTAAAAAGTTTTCTGTAACAAGTGAATCATTGCCTGTGCAGCTGGATGAACAACTGCACCTGGGACATGAGGGTAATGCCAGTAATCCCAAAACAGATTTAGTCTCTGACACTAGTACTGAAGGAATCCTTTCAACATCACGAAGTTCACTGCTGTCTCATAGACCCCAGCCATCTGGCACGCACATGCTGTCAACTGCAGCACCTTTACTCAAAAATGACAATCCTGCCAGAGATTCTTCTGTCAGACATTCACACAAAAAGTTTATGGATCAGGGAGCCATGTCTAGTCATTTGACCACACTTCATGTGCTTGTCAAACAACAGCTACCTCCAGGCACATGACTGCTTTTTGAATTTTGATAAAAGTTATAATTCTCAATATCAAAAATCACATCGATTATCAAACGATAATTTCAGAGAGATGATGCCAACTTCAGCTATTCCAATTGGATATTCTTATTTTATGGCCTACGAATTGCCACATTCAAGCATGCTAGTGACAGCATCCAATCAACGGTGCTCTGATGCCACCACATGCGAAATATCTGCCGCAGCATTTTCAAAATATCATCATATAATAGCACCAGTTTATAAGGAACAGAAAGAGAGTAATATCCCAAGCCAGTGCCAGAGTTGGGAGGAAAATTAATTTCGATGTGTATTGTTATAATGAATAAAGACTCTGCCCAGCTTTATTCAAGCAATGAAGGGTCATTCAACTGTATTGTTTCTTATAGGCTAATAGCAAATAAAACTAAAATGTTGCTTTATTTCAACAGTGGGATGCGCTTCATCTCATGTTTTCAGACATCAATATGTTGAGACTACCACTTGGGCTGTAAAAACCCAAACTTCTTAAGGCATTTCCATGCATTTATCTAAGAGGTTAGCATCATTGCCAATTGACCATTAGTTCAAATTAAACTATAGCATAAATAATGGGTTATATTCAAATGGAAATGACTCACTACCCGGGGCGACAAATGAGCTAGTTACTCCAGTCACACCTACCTTAGTGAAAGAGATCAACAAACAAACATGTGCTTCAATTTGAAACTGACCAAGACGTGTTCCAAAGGATATATGAAACTTAGGCAAACATGGGTGAACAATTGGCCATTTTCCCATTTCTATCCATTCCCCTCAAGAGCCTTGTTTACTTCCAGATCCACTATTCTATAACTGGCATCTACATGCATGCATGTGTTGCACAATGATGATCAATTTGTCCTCATCCTGGTCCGTCTTGGGTTACCAATATTAAACAGGAAGTGCATAATGACCAAAGCATATTAGACATGAGTATGTCCTTTTTGCCACATGGCAACAGCATACTCTACAACAGAATCATAGTAGCAAGTAGCCACAGTGTTCCCAATGATGATGAAAAAAACATTAAAAAAGATAAGAGGTAATATACCAAAAATCCGGAGCTAAGGAAGGTACCAAGTAAGAAGGAAAGTTGTGGAACTAGAGAAAGGAGAGGGAAGCAATGAATGATATAAAGAAAAGGGATGGAGTGATGAAGCACAGGAAGACAAGAATTCAGGAAAGAAGACAGGAGAGAAGGTAGCAAGGAGGGAAGGAATGCAGGCAGGCAAGGAGGCAGGGACAGATGGATTGTGGTTTGTATCAACAGTGTGAGGGATGGAGTTATAGGTGGAAGTATGGAGAAAGAAGGATCCAAAAGGAATCCTGGGGAAGGAGAGAGTGACAAACAGAGATAAGGAGGGAAGAAAAGAATCAGGAAGGAATGAAAGCAGAAAGGAAGGATGAGAACAAGGGAGACTGGGTGGGACATAGGAGTAAGGAACCATGAAAGCAGTGAGAGGGAAGATGAAAAGGAATTGGTACTTCATGGGAAGCAAGGAAAATCATAAAAATACATTTTATATTTATAAATCTGTGTTTTTACTTGGACACTACTTAGTACATTGATATCAAATATTCAGTATCGTTTGCTTGACATAAAAATCTGTAGTGTCAGTTCAAATAGGTAAAAATGAAACTCAGTTTGTACTATAGAAAATGTTATTCATCCGCTGCACAGGGTCATGAGATTTCTAAGTGAATTTCTAAGTAAGGCTCAACAATATTCTTCTACGGAATGCAAGACTGGCATTGACAAGTTGACTGCCAGAGTGACAGAAAGAACACTGTGCCCTGTATCATCTCCTAAGGATGTTCCACTCTGGATATCTCTATGCTCCAGATGACACCCTGATGAGGCCATCTGGCAGTGCCTTCAAGGAACACAGATGACCTGTTGATATTAGGAAGAGTTAGAGACAATCTAAGTCCCTGAAATAGACAGTAGGAAACAACAAAACCAAGAGACAAGTGTAATGACAGAATGCCTACCGAGACAAAACCTGACCCACGAGGTCCCAAAAGAAGGGATGACATCTTGCCTCTTTTTTCAAGCAGGGGTGTAAACTTGTGTCCAAGTCACCATGTCACCAACCCAGCACTCACTGACCATTTTAGGTCAGTGCATGAAACACAAACCAAACACCACTAGAGGAATTGTCAAAAGACTTATGCAAAAGTTGACGCTGGGAAATCTCTGGGTCACGGGGGTCCCCATCACAGTCTTGGAGGGAGTTCCCTAAATTCCCAAAGCCAGCCTAAAATAAAGTGACTCTAGTAAGATTTTTCTCTCCTCTTCTAAGGGAAATGATTTATATGGAATATCTCAAGGTCGGTAAAGTTGGTCATTTACATGAAACGCTAGGAAATATGTCTGTGACTACTAAAAGTCAGGGACAGAAGAAATACAACACAAAGTGACTTTATATATTGTAAAATTCAATGTGCACAAGTTACAAAAAAGTCACATATTTTTTCTTCCAATAGTGGTGTGTAAAATATTCTCGACCAGTGCAGGGAACCACAAGACAGGCACATCAATTAAAATTTACATGGAACTCTATTTCTTTGTCTTGTATGGTGGGTAATGGACACCCAATGCGTTTACACCAATGTTGGGATAAGGAAATGCCAACTGTGACACATTTCATGTCCTCTGCTTTTCCCTCAGCCCTCCCCATTTGCGTCATTTTGCAATAGTACAATTGCAGCCAGTGATACTCTTAGAGTCCATTATCAAGGATGGAACCATATGTGGTTGACATGTACAAATGGGGGGAGAAGCTGTATCTCCTCTTTTCTGTCTAAAGGAAAACTCCATTATGATTTCTGGTGTTAATTTTTCCTATAGTGAACTGGTTTGATGGGGATGACATAATAACCCTCTCGTTCACTCCATCTTGAGTATTGCAAAGTAAAATCTAAGTAACAGTATGACTAGGCACTGGTTTTGTTTGATCCAATGATGTTGGAATGAAAGCACTACTAAATGGATACTTCAAAGGAGATGACTGTGTTCTGTTGTAGACATTTAGTTTGGGCTCCTAACAATTTCTTTCTCAACAACCACTTGAGAGCTATGAAGACACCATACTTAAAATCATCCCTAGGTACAGAGGAGTCCTGAATCTCTCCTTCCTTTACAAGGGGACCTATATGTGCAGTGGGAAAAGATAGTTGATTTTAGGAAAACAATTTAGAGATCATAATAGATAGTTCATGGTTGAAAAATATTGAGCTAAAATGAAAAAGGAAATCTCAAGGGAAGGGTTCCTTGATTCGTTTACACAGTCTCCAAACATAATTGTACACACCTTGGGTACTGGTGATCCCCTTGCAGTGTTGTGGTTGGGAAGTACATATTTCATTATATTACTGGAACCATTCAATAAATATTAGCTTGGCTAAATTCATCTTGGTCAGACAAACTTGTATATACAGTTGCCCCACAAATTAGTGAAAGAAAAGAGTAAATAATTTGATTCTTGTATAAACACTAGTAAAGGGACAGGTTATGCAGAAAATCAAGGGCAAAAGGTTAAAAGTACAAATGCCTCCAAAAGCAAAAATTTACACAAACATTTGTGTAAACCAATTCTACAATTTCTCAGGGGGAAAGAGACAAAGGAGTTGGAAAGGGGGTGTTGGAGGAGGAAAAATGATGAACGAGATATATACTAATGACTCACTTATGAACCTCTAATCCTTCGGTCCATCACTCTGACAATAACGGAAAAAATAAAATAAACAAGAACAAAAGAGGAAGTAGTGTGGCATTGAAGTAGGTTATGGTCGTAATCTCAATCCGTTACAAATAATGCCATTGTAGACATGAACGGATTAGGTTCAAACAGTCGATCAGAGAAACTGAACAGGGACTTGATGAGCATCACCCAACCCCCAAGCTTATGCAGCTGTATGGGAAGAGCTGAGAAAATTAAAAAACATCTCAACCCACTGGGCTAGATAAAAGGAAGACTAAGATGGCTCAGACACTGAGAAAAAATTATGTAATGAGCCTAGTAAAGACAGATTGACCCATGTGGAGAAAATTTTGGAATCACAATATCATCCAAAACAGCAATCTCCTGTAAAGGGAGAGACTTGTGGGCTCTGCCCAGAATCCTGGCGGTCTTTGATCCTTTCCCACCACATACCTCCGCCTGATAGAGTCTCACAGCTAGTACCATCTCAGCGTGTGCTGGTAAAGGCTCCTGGCCCTCCTAGCCGTAAGCGTGGCACACTTCCTTGGCTCAGGCTGCTCAAGAAGGGAGGACATTCCTGGTTTTCATTTATTCCCTGACAGGCAGGATGAAGATAACAAAAGGGTTGGGCTGGGGATATAGCCTAGTGGCAAGAGTGCCTGCCTCGGATAACGAGGCCCTAGGTTCGATTCCCCAGCACCACATATACAGAAAACGGCCAAAAGCGGCGCTGTGGCTCAAGTGGCAGAGTGCTAGCCTTGAGCGGGAAGAAGCCAGGGACAGTGCTCAGGCCCTGAGTCCAAGGCCCAGGACTGGCAAAAAAAAAAAAAAAAAAAAAAAAGGGTTCATCAGGCTTTGCCATTTCAACCAATAAGAGATCTAAGGAATGCTTGTGTTCAATATGGCCCTACAGTGCCGTTTACTCAAGTCATTCTTATCCATTTATTTATTCATTGGCCAATCCTGGGTCTTCAACTTAGGGCCTGAGCACTGTCCCTGGCTTCTTTTTGCTCTAAGCTAGCACTCTGCTACTTGAGCCACAGCGCCACTTCTGGCCATTTTCTATATATGTGGTGCTGGAGAATAGAACCCAGGGCTTCATGTATTGAGGCAAGCACACTTGCCAATAGGCCATATTCCCAGCACACTGAAGTCATTCTTGAAACCTGGGCTACTAAAACTTTATGCCCAAATTGCCAAGCAGCCGTCAGGCCTTCTAAGAAAAAAGGAGGAATAAATGACTATATTCGACTTTGTGCAGACATTGGGCCATCCTATGTTCAGGGCCTCACGCTGGCTGCAGGCTCCAAGGGCTGACTGTGACAGAGTTCTTACACATGCACTGTATGGGCAGAAGGAGACAGGGACATCTATGTACTGCTGGGATTCCCAGCATCTGTTTTTCCTGAAGACAAATGGACCACTTAATGGCTCACTGACCTAATCAGAAAAGGAGAAGAACTATGAGTGAAATTTGTCCCCATTGTAAAAACGGGAAGCATTGTGTTACAAATTTCAGATCTACTTTGAATGACTGTGGCCACCAGATTTCAGTAAACTGGCAGAGGAGCCAGCACCTGGCCCCACAAAAAAATTTTCGGGCGGCTCCATCCTGCCCCCAACCTCAAGCCTATCCCCCAACAACCTGCAGCAACAATCAGGTTCAAGTCTCCTCTGAGCAACTTCCTCTGAGGAAGTTCAGGACTGGATCTCTGTTCTTCTACCTGCACAGTACTGACTTCGGAAATGGGATTTCAGGCCCTCCATCCAGGAGTTCTTGGCCCTCTTCCAAGGGAATCTGTTGGCTAATTGTTAGGTTACAGCTGCTCTGCACTGAGGGGCTTATGTAATATTTCCAGGAGTGATAGATCAGGACACTAATGGAGAAATAAAATCATGGCTTCAGTGCCGGCTAGTGTTGTCTCTATCCTGGCTGCTTATGCTGGTTCCTTTAATTTTTGTCGGTGACTCAGCAACTACAAACACAAGGGGAGAAAGGAGTTTTTGGTCTTCCGACAATTTTTGGGTTCAAAACATGAAATGGGAATGGCCCGGGGATGGCTTCTTCTCATATATTCAGACATCAATATGTTGAGACTACCTCTTGGGCTGTAAAAAACCCAATCTTCTCAAGGCATTTCCATCCATTTATCTAAGAGGTTAGCAATATTGCCCATTGACCGCTGGTTGAAATATAGGTCTAATGCACATATAATAGGTTATTTTCAAATGCAAATGACTCACAAGCTGGGGCCACAAATGAGCCAATTCCTCCAGTACTTGTACCTTAGTGAAAGAGATCAACAAACAAACATGTGCTTCAATCTTAATGTGACCTTGGGGTATTCCAAAGGCTATGAAACTTAGGCAAGTCATGGGTGAACGATTGGCAATTTCCCTATTTCTATCCAGTCCCTTCTAGGTACCTTGTTTACTTCTAGCTCCAGTGTTCATAAAGCTGGCCTCTACACATATGCATGTCTAGCACAATGATGATCAAGTTGTCCTTATCCTGGTTGTGGTGGGTAACCTATATAAAACAGGATGTGCACAATGACCAAAGTATATCTTAGACATGAGTATGTCCTTTTTGCGACATGGGAAAAGAGTGCTCCACAACAGATTAGTAGTAGCAAGTTGCCACAGTGTTCATAATGGTGAAGAAAAAAGGAGAAAAAAAAGATAAAAGGTAATGTACCATAAATCAAGAGCTAAGTAAGGTAAAAATAGGAAGGAAAGTTATGGAAGGTAAGAAAGAGAGGGAAGGAAGGAATGATAGAAAGAAAAGAGCGGGGTGATGAAGCCAAGGAAGACAGGAGGGAAGGTAGCAATGAGGGAAGGAATGTAGGCAGGGAAGGAGGCAGGGAGAGGTGGATTGTGGTTTCTATGGACAGTGGCTGGGACAGAGTTAATGGAGGAAGTATGGAGGAAGAGGATCTGAAGGTAAGCCTGGGGAAGGAGAGAGATGAAGGGAGATAAGGAAGGAAGAAAAGGTAGCAGGAAGGAATGGTTGCAGAAAGGAAGGAAAGATGAGAGCAAGGGAGACTTGGGTTAGAGATAGAAGCAAGGCAATATGAAAGCATTGACAGGTCAGATGAAAAAGAAAGGATATCTGGTGGGAAGCAAGGAAATTCATAAAAATTCATAGGGAATTAATAAAGCTGTGCCTCTACTTGGACACTACTTAGTACACTGATATCAGATATTCAATATAATTGATCTGACAAACAATGCTGTAGTGTCATTTCCAATAGGAAAAAATGAAACTCAGTTTCTACTATAGAAAATATTATTTTTGAGCTGCACCAGGTCATTAGGTTTCTAAGTGTATTTCTAAATAATTCACAAAAATATCTTCTACGGAATGCAAGACAGGCATTGACAAGTTGACTCCCAGAGTGACAGAAGAACACTGTGCCCTGAAACATCTCATGGTGATCCTCCCCTCTGGATATTTCTATCCTCCAGAAGACACCCTGCTGAGACCAACTGGCAATGCCTTCAAGGAACACAGAAGACTTGCTTGATAATGGAAAGAGTTAGAGAAAATCTACCGCCCCCAAATAGACCAGTAAGAAACAACAAAACCATGAGACAAGTTTAATGACAGTGCCCACAGAGACAAAACCTGACCCTCCAGTGACCAAAAGAAGGGATGAACTCTTGAACTTTTTCCAGTTAAGGGTGTATACTTGTGTCCAAGTCACCACATCACCTACCCAACACTCACTGACCTGTTTCAGTCAGTACATAAAACACAAAGCACTAACAAGTGGAGGATTTTTTAACAGACTTATGGAAAAGTTGAGTCTGGCAGACTCTGAGTCACGAGGTCCCCATCTCAGTCTTGGGGGTGTTCAATAAGTTCCCAAAGCCAACTTAAAATATCGTGACTCTAGTAAGAATTTTCTATTCTCTCTTAAGGAAAATGAGTTATATGTGATGCCTCAAGGTCGGTAAATATGGTCATTTAGATGAATGGCGAGGCTATTTGTCTGTTAGTACTAAATGTAAGGGACCTAAGAAATAAAACTCAAAGTGATGCGGCAGCTCCCCTGCTAGTGACTGGTTGTCAAGAAAAGATGATATGGAAACTCACTTCACTGGAACAGAGCCATCTATGAGCCCCGTATTACAACTTTCCTAATTTAAGTGAATCAGGTCAATATACATCATGAGGGGGCTGAGCTACACCTCCCATTGGACAGGGTTGAATGACAGGAAGAGCAAGAAAACAAGTGAGGGAAACAGAATCATATGAATTACAATAAGAAATGTCAAGGGGCCCTGAGGAGGAAATCTATTGTTTGTCACTTTCTACTTCCTGATGGGACCTGCAGGACTCAATAACCTATGTAGAGCTCCCACTGTGCTGCTGAACTGCCTAAATTAGCGTCATTCTCTGAAGGATCATATACAGACGCCGAAGAATGTTTAAATTTTTTGTAACAGATCTGACAGGAGATTGCTCAGGTATAGTTTGAACTGTTACCTGTGGTCCACTTCGAGGTTTTGCCACCTCTTGAAGATTATAAGTATTCCTTACTTCCCCCATATTAGCCACTAGTTCAGCAGCTGATGTTATGACAGCATTGTGAGAAATCATATGGAGAGCTGCATGCATTAAGGCCCAAATAGACCTCAATGGAGCTGGAACATTGTCACCACACCATATGCCATTTCTGCATTACTCTTTACTCGCTTCCATGCTTCTAAGTCTAAAATCCTCCTCTAATCTTCTAAAATCGTTTCCTCTGGGAATAAAAGATTATACTCCCTTACCTCCTGCATGCACTCATGTATTTCCGAATGCGAGATCATAGCCCATTTACGTTTCAGAACCTGGTGGATAAGATTAGACAAAGAAGCACCTTAAGCTTGTCCCATATCCCCATAATGTTTTCAGTTCTTCTGGAGAGCTCGCTACACAGATTCGCTATCTCTTGTGATAAAAAATGTCCCTTAGTTCCCCTTGAGAGTTCACAACGTAGTTTCCTGGATCTCCTTTGGATCAAATGCCATGTCCCACGTTGGGGGACAGATGTGGGACAAATGGTAACTGCAATGAAGAAAGGATATGGGAGACGTGGTTTTTTGAGAAGAAGGCATGTGCTTTATTTTTGGGATGTCAGGGGTATATGGGGTTAGAGATCAATTAATCAATCAATTGCAAGAACAATTCAGAAAAATTTGCCACTCTGTTCATATCATGGATATCACTACAACACCGGATCAGATTAGCAAATATAAAACTCTAATCGGCTTCCCCAAAATTCAATTGAATGCCTAAGATTGTGAAAGCATATCTCATGAGTAGTGGAGGAACAATACAATCCAAGAGTTTTCTAATCAGGGAAGGAGAATCTCATGACAAAGTGCTTAAGATTGGCCAACAAACAGAGGAAACCCTTAGGAGGAGTTTTCCTCAACTGGACCCAGGAGTTCCAGGAAAGGGTGTCAGAAATCCTTGCTGAGGCTAAGTCTCCCTCTGTTCAATGGGATGTCATAGTTCCACTGTCTATGCTTTTGGATTTGGGAGATCTTGTTGAACTAGCGGAGTGAATGTGTGTGTATTTCTGCTTGTTTGTGGTTGTGTGTAGGTGAGTTTTCCTCAACTGGACCCCAGGAGTTCCTGGAAAGGGTGTCAGAAATCCTTGCTGAGGCTAAGTCTCCCTCTGTTCAATGGGATGTCATAGTTCCACTATCTATGCATGTGGATTTGGGAGATCTTGTTGATCTAGGGGTGTGAATGTGTGTGTATTTCTGCTTGTTTGTGGTTGTGTGTAGGTGAGCTTTTAGGTAAAGGACCTGCAAATCATTACTTGTGGGCCACTCCCGCCCCAGGTGCTTTGTATCATTAATAGGCGATTCTACTCCTCCCCTTCCGCCGCCCTCCCACCCATTTAAAAGTGCAGCTCTTTCTACCATTAAATGAGTCTTAGCATTGACTTGGTTCCCAGACTGTCTGTTTGTCCTCTGAGGAAAGTGGGGGCTGGGATAGAAGTCTGTCTGCCCTCTTTTCCTCTTCTTGGCTCATCAGGGAGGGGCATTTTTTCCCAACTCTCCGCAGTACACGAGAGCTTGGGAGACTAAACACCCCACATTCACTCATGGCTGTCAAGTAGCTTCTACATTTCAACAGCAGTTCTTATTTCTCAGCCTGCTGTAACTGTGGAATTGTAATAATATGTCATTTTCAGTGCTCAGGACCTATCACAATGAAACCTAGGTTTTATTATATCCAAGAAACGCTTGTGGGGCTGGGGATATAGCCTAGTGGCAAGAGAGCCGGCCTCGGATACAGGAGGCCCTAGGTTCGATTCCCCAGCACCACATATACAGAAAACAGCCAGAAGCGGCACTGTAGCTCAAGTGGCAGAGTGCTAGCCTTGAGCGGGAAGAAGCCAGGGACAGTGCTCAGGCCTTGAGTCCAAGGCCCAGGACTGGCAAAAAAATAAATAAAATAAATAAATAAATAAATAAAAGAATGGCTTGCAGTTGCTATGGCTGGAATAGGACCCTATGTTTACACTTGCACTGCTTTTTACCTCAAGGCTTGGGGCTCATTATTCTGTATGCAGTATTGAAGAGTCCATTAGTAAATAGATGAGAAATGAAAATGAAATCATGCACATTATCTCACAGGTTTCCATCTGAAACAATTTTATTTCTTCACTTCTCTAAGTTTAATTGAAATAGAAAAAAAAAATGGCAGATAATTTCACAGAAGATGAGTTGCAGCATTGTAGGATATCTACAGTTTATCCATTTTATACTCGCATCCACTTGTGAGATGACAACATCAAAGTATTGTGCTTTTATCTGTAGCTTCCCTTCCTGCAGATATAGTGTCACAGGAATTCCTTGTGCCAGCTTTAGCTCTTTCTGTGAGATCATCCCATACAGTGAAAATTGCCAACCCTAATAATGTCAGCAACTGAATTTTCAGGAATATTTTCATAATCATGTTTTCAGACAGGACTTGTACATTGTCCCTGTCATTATGAAACACTGACTAACATGCTCATTGTTGGAAGACTCATGTTAATATAACAGATCTGTCATCAACTTCATCACATTTGGGAAGTGCAAGTACGCAGCCCTCGGCTCTGGACATTAAGCTAGAAAGGCAAGAGGCAGTGAATGCCAAAAAATAACTTTTAGGCGTAGCAGAGTCTGACCAGCTGATTGATTCCCATGTCAATGTGCAGGATTCTATTGGACTCATAGGTACACACATTATCCGCCGAGGAAAATTCAGTCTCCAATTTAGGATAAAAGGATTAGCATCAGAGTTTCTAGGAAAGCTTCTGACTGGTTACCTAGCACAAGGTAGGAGACCAAAGACGTTTTTGTGATGTCACAGAATGCTCATTATGGTCTAGCTGTGTGCTAGACCTACTTGAGCAGACATAGCTACCCTCTAGGACTCCTTAAGCTGCAGTGTACCCTACTCTGCAGATGGGATGAGGACTTGAACATGCAGGAAACTGACATGAAGGAACATTTTTCAAATGTGCCTAATACGTTCCAACAGAGCTGTACAGGTTCAGAGACCTCCAACCTACCCTCCTGGTGGGAACCCTCACTCGCAGAGGAGGCGGCATTAAGGTCTGTGGTTGAGGAATTGGCTTTTCAAGCTTTGTGTCAGGCATCTTGGGTCCAAGGACTACCATCCCAGGATTGTGACTTGGAATCGGTTCCAGACCCTGATTTTCTTCCCTGACTTTTCCCAGAAAGCTTTGGACAATAGTAGAAAGTGACAAATTCAAGTCAATTTGGTGGGGTGAGGAGGGAACTTCTGTTGTGATTAATGAAGATCTATTTAAAGAAGAAATTTTGGGACGGAAATATCCTTTCAAGATATTTGAAACGAACAGCATGAAAAGTGTAATTCGACAGCTGAATCTGTACGGGGTTCAGTAAACTTCATCACCAATTTGATCGTTCTGCTTCTCTGCTTGACTTCTTGACTGAGGAAGAGGAAGGCTCGTCTTTAAGGAAGGTAATTTCAATTTTTTCCCCCTTACATAGCTATGCATACCTCTCTTGGTACACCTGTTTCTTCTATCAGTGAACTAGAGAAATACCAAAGCTCAAATTACTTTCAAATGTAACGGAAAGGGCTGGGAATATGGCCTATGAAAAGAGGGCTTGCCTCCTATACAAGAAGCTCTCAGTTCAATTCCCCAGCACCACATATATGTGGAAAACGGCTAGAAGGGTCGCTGTGGCTCAGGTGGCAGAGTGCTAGCCTTGAGCGGGAAGAAGACAGGCACGGTGCTTAGACCCTGAGTCCCAGGCCCAGGACTGGCCAAACAAAATGTAACGGAAAGAAAGGTTCACTTCGTAAAGGACAAATTTTGACTTCACCATTAGAATTTACAAAAATATCGCTAGCCAATTAGAATTACACCTTTGGACTGTGTACAAAACCACATAACAGATTCTCTGTGTTCAACGTGGCAGATCCAATTGGTTCAGAACATTGTTGTATTTATCTGTTTCTCTTCTACTAAGCCCTGCATATAGTTAAAGTATTTATGCGTCAATTGACTCCTTTGCCATTGAGAGTAAATGGTAATTCATCTCCTTTGGCTAGGTTTGGCTCTGAGTCTCTCTGCTTCAAATGTCTCCAAGTAACTTTCTCCTTTTGTTTTAGTTTCTGTGCTACAGAATCCAAATTTCAAACAAGGATGTCCTGAACTGTTAGCAAGAATAAGACGAAAAGTCAGGATTAAAAAGTTTTCTGTAACAAGTGAATCATTGCCTGTGCAGCTGGATGAACAACTGCACCTGGGACATGAGGGTAATGCCAGTAATCCCAAAACAGATTTAGTCTCTGACACTAGTACTGAAGGAATCCTTTCAACATCACGAAGTTCACTGCTGTCTCATAGACCCCAGCCATCTGGCACGCACATGCTGTCAACTGCAGCACCTTTACTCAAAAAATGACAATCCTGCCAGAGATTCTTCTGTCAGACATTCACACAAAAAGTTTATGGATCAGGGAGCCATGTCTAGTCATTTGACCACACTTCATGTGCTGTCAAACAACAGCTACCTCCAGGCACATGACTGCTTTGTGAATTTTGATAAAAGTTTATAATTCTCAATATCAAAAATCACATCGATTATCAAACGATAATTTCAGAGAGATGATGCCAACTTCAGCTATTCCAATTGGATATTCTTATTTTATGGCCTACGAATTGCCACATTCAAGCATGCTAGTGACAGCATCCAATCAACGGTGCTCCGATGCCACCACATGCAAAATATCTGCCGCAGCATTTTCAAAATATCATCATATAATAGCACCAGTTTATAAGGAACAGAAGAGAGTAATATCCCAAGCCAGTGCCAGAGTTGGGAGGAAAATTAATTTCGATGTGTATTGTTATAATGAATAAAGACTCTGCCAGCTTTATTCAAGCAATGAAGGGTCATTCAACTGTATTGTTTCTTATAGGCTAATAGCAAAAAAAACTAAAATGTTGCTTTATTTCAACAGTGGGATGCGCTTCATCTCATGTTTTCAGACATCAATATGTTGAGACTACCACTTGGGCTGTAAAAACCCAAACTTCTTAAGGCATTTCCATGCATTTATCTAAGAGGTTAGCATCATTGCCAATTGACCATTAGTTCAAATTAAACTATAGCATAAATAATGGGTTATATTCAAATGGAAATGACTCACTACCCGGGGCGACAAATGAGCTAGTTACTCCAGTCACACCTACCTTAGTGAAAGAGATCAACAAACAAACATGTGCTTCAATTTGAAACTGACCAAGACGTGTTCCAAAGGATATATGAAACTTAGGCAAACATGGGTGAACAATTGGCCATTTTCCCATTTCTATCCATTCCCCTCAAGAGCCTTGTTTACTTCCAGATCCACTATTCATATAACTGGCATCTACATGCATGCATGTGTTGCACAATGATGATCAATTTGTCCTCATCCTGGTCGTCTTGGGTTACCAATATTAAACAGGAAGTGCATAATGACCAAAGCATATTAGACATGAGTATGTCCTTTTTGCCACATGGCAACAGCATACTCTACAACAGAATCATAGTAGCAAGTAGCCACAGTGTTCCCAATGATGATGAAAAAAACATTAAAAAAAGATAAGAGGTAATATACCAAAAATCCGGAGCTAAGGAAGGTACCAAGTAAGAAGGAAAGTTGTGGAACTAGAGAAAGGAGAGGGAAGCAATGAATGATATAAAGAAAAGGGATGGAGTGATGAAGCACAGGAAGACAAGAATTCAGGAAAGAAGACAGGAGAGAAGGTAGCAAGGAGGGAAGGAATGCAGGCAGGCAAGGAGGCAGGGACAGATGGATTGTGGTTTGTATCAACAGTGTGAGGGATGGAGTTATAGGTGGAAGTATGGAGAAAGAAGGATCCAAAAGGAATCCTGGGGAAGGAGAGAGTGACAAACAGAGATAAGGAGGGAAGAAAAGAAATCAGGAAGGAATGAAAGCAGAAAGGAAGGATGAGAACAAGGGAGACTGGGTGGGACATAGGAGTAAGGAACCATGAAAGCAGTGAGAGGGAAGATGAAAAGGAATTGGTACTTCATGGGAAGCAAGGAAAATCATAAAAATACATTTTATATTTATAAATCTGTGTTTTTACTTGGACACTACTTAGTACATTGATATCAAATATTCAGTATCGTTTGCTTGACATAAAAATCTGTAGTGTCAGTTCAAATAGGTAAAAATGAAACTCAGTTTGTACTATAGAAAATGTTATTCATCCGCTGCACAGGGTCATGAGATTTCTAAGTGAATTTCTAAGTAAGGCTCAACAATATTCTTCTACGGAATGCAAGACTGGCATTGACAAGTTGACTGCCAGAGTGACAGAAAGAACACTGTGCCCTGTATCATCTCCTAAGGATGTTCCACTCTGGATATCTCTATGCTCCAGATGACACCCTGATGAGGCCATCTGGCAGTGCCTTCAAGGAACACAGATGACCTGTTGATATTAGGAAGAGTTAG
This sequence comes from Perognathus longimembris pacificus, assembly GCF_023159225.1. Lineage (NCBI taxonomy): Eukaryota > Metazoa > Chordata > Mammalia > Rodentia > Heteromyidae > Perognathus > Perognathus longimembris. Next base: position 20,383 of record NW_025956958.1, read on the forward strand.
AGACAATCTAAGTCCCTGAAATAGACAGTAGGAAACAACAAAACCAAGAGACAAGTGTAATGACAGAATGCCTACCGAGACAAAACCTGACCCACGAGGTCCCAAAAGAAGGGATGACATCTTGCCTCTTTTTTCAAGCAGGGGTGTAAACTTGTGTCCAAGTCACCATGTCACCAACCCAGCACTCACTGACCATTTTAGGTCAGTGCATGAAACACAAACCAAACACCACTAGAGGATTTGTCAAAAGACTTATGCAAAAGTTGACGCTGGGAAATCTCTGGGTCACGGGGTCCCCATCACAGTCTTGAGGGAGTTCCCTAAATTCCAAAGCCAGCCTAAAATAAAGTGACTCTAGTAAGATTTTTCTCTCCTCTTCTAAGGGAAATGATTTATATGGAATATCTCAAGGTCGGTAAAGTTGGTCATTTACATGAAACGCTAGGAAATATGTCTGTGACTACTAAAAGTCAGGGACAGAAGAAATACAACACAAAGTGACTTTATATATTGTAAAATTCAATGTGCACCAAGTTACAAAAAAGTCACATATTTTTTCTTCCAATAGTGGTGTGTAAAATATTCTCGACCAGTGCAGGGAACCACAAGACAGGCACATCAATTAAAATTTACATGGAACTCTATTTCTTTGTCTTGTATGGTGGGTAATGGACACCCAATAGCGTTTACACCAATGTTGGGATAAGGAAATGCCAACTGTGACACATTTCATGTCCTCTGCTTTTCCCTCCAGCCCTCCCCATTTGCGTCATTTTGCAATAGTACAATTGCAGCCAGTGATACTCTTAGAGTCCATTATCAAGGATGGAACCATATGTGGTTGACATGTACAAATGGGGGGAGAAGCTGTATCTCCTCTTTTCTGTCTAAAGGAAAACTCCATTATGATTTCTGGTGTTAATTTTTTCCTATAGTGAACTGGTTTGATGGGGATGACATAATAACCCTCTCGTTCACTCCATCTTGAGTATTGCAAAGTAAAATCTAAGTAACAGTATGACTAGGCACTGGTTTTGTTTGATCCAATGATGTTGGAATGAAAGCACTACTAAATGGATACTTCAAAGGAGATGACTGTGTTCTGTTGTAGACATTTAGTTTGGGCTCCTAACAATTTCTTTCTCAACAACCACTTGAGAGCTATGAAGACACCATACTTAAAATCATCCCTAGGTACAGAGGGAGTCCTGAATCTCTCCTTCCTTTACAAGGGGACCTATATGTGCAGTGGGAAAAGATGTTGATTTTAGGAAAACAATTTAGAGATCATAATAGATAGTTCATGGTTGAAAAATATTGAGCTAAAATGAAAAAGGAAATCTCAAGGGAAGGGTTCCTTGATTCGTTTACACAGTCTCCAAACATAATTGTACACACCTTGGGTACTGGTGATCCCCTTGCAGTGTTGTGGTTGGGAAGTACATAATTCATTATATTACTGGAACCATTCAATAAATATTAGCGTGGCTAAATTCATCTTGGTCAGACAAACTTGTATATACAGTTGCCCCACAAATTAGTGAAAGAAAAGAGTAAATAATTTGATTCTTGTATAAACACTAGTAAAGGGACAGGTTATGCAGAAATCAAGGGCAAAAGGTTAAAAGTACAAATGCCTCCAAAAGCAAAATTTACACAAACATTTGTGTAAACCATTTTCTACAATTTCTCAGGGGGAAAGAGACAAAGGAGTTGGAAAGGGGGTGTTGGAGGAGGAAAATGATGAACGAGATATATACTTACTGACTCACTTATGAACCTCTAATCCTTCGGTCCATCACTCTGACAATAACGGAAAAAATAAAATAAACAAGAACAAAAGAGGAAGTAGTGTGGCATGAAGTAGGTTATGGTCGTAATCTCAATCCGTTACAAATAATGCCATTGTAGACATGAACGGATTAGGTTCAAACAGTCGATCAGAGAAACTGAACAGGGACTTGATGAGCATCACCCAACCCCCAAGCTTATGCAGCTGTATGCGAAGAGCTGAGAAAATTAAAAAACATCTCAACCCCACTGGGCTAGATAAAGGAAGACTAAGATGGCTCAGACACTGAGAAAAAATTATGTAATGAGCCTAGTAAAGACAGATTGACCCATGTGGAGAAAATTTTGGAATCACAATATCATCCAAAACAGCAATCTCCTGTAAAGGGAGAGACTTGTGGGCTCTGCCCAGAATCCTGGCGGTCTTTGATCCTTTCCCACCACAACCTCCGCCTGATAGAGTCTCACAGCTAGTACCATCTCAGCGTGTGCTGGTAAAGGCTCCTGGCCCTCCTAGCCGTAAGCGTGGCACACTTCCTTGGCTCAGGCTGCTCAAGAAGGGAGGACATTCCTGGTTTTCATTTATTCCCTGACAGGCAGGATGAAGATAACAAAAGGGTGGGCTGGGGATATAGCCTAGTGGCAAGAGTGCCTGCCTCGGATACACGAGGCCCTAGGTTCGATTCCCCAGCACCACATATACAGAAAACGGCCATAAGCGGCGCTGTGGCTCAAGTGGCAGAGTGCTAGCCTTGAGCGGGAAGAAGCCAGGACAGTGCTCAGGCCCTGAGTCCAAGGCCCAGGACTGGCAAAAAAAAAAAAAAAAAAAAAAAGGGTTCATCAGGCTTTGCCATTTCAACCAATAAGAGATCTAAGGAATGCTTGTGTTCAATATGGCCCTACAGTGCCGTTTACTCAAGTCATTCTTATCTATTTATTTATTCATTGGCCAATCCTGGGTCTTCAACTTAGGGCCTGAGCACTGTCCCTGGCTTCTTTTTGCTCTAAGCTAGCACTCTGCTACTTGAGCCACAGCGCCACTTCTGGCCATTTTCTATATATGTGGTGCTGGAGAATAGAACCCAGGGCTTCATGTATATGAGGCAAGCACACTTGCCAATAGGCCATATTCCCAGCACACTGAAGTCATTCTTGAAACCTGGGCTACTAAAACTTTATGCCCAAATTGCCAAGCAGCCGTCAGGCCTTCTATGAAAAAAGGTGGAATAAATGACTATATTCGACTTTGTGCAGACATTGGGCCATCCTATGTTCAGGGCCTCACGCTGGCTGCAGGGCTCCAAGGGCTGACTGTGACAGAGTTCTTACACATGCACTGTATGGGGAGAAGGCGACAGGGACATCTATGTACTGCTGGGATTCCCGGCATCTGTTTTTCCTGAAGACAAATGGACCACTTAATGGCTCACTGACCTAATCAGAAAAGGAGAAGAACTATGAGTGAAATTTGTCCCCATTGTAAAAACGGGAAGCATTGTGTTACAAATTTCAGATCTACTTTGAATGACTGTGGCCACCAGATTTCAGTAAACTGGCAGAGGAGCCAGCACCTGACCCCCACAAAAAAATTTTCGGGCGGCTCCATCCTGCCCCCAACCTCAAGCCTATCCCCCAACAACCTGCAGCAACAATCAGGTTCAAGTCTCCTCTGAGCAACTTCCTCTGAGGAAGTTCAGGACTGGATCTCTGTTCTTCTACCTGCACAGTACTGACTTCGGAAATGGGATTTCAGGCCCTCCATCCAGGAGTTCTTGGCCCTCTTCCAAGGGAATCTGTTGGCTAATTGTTAGGTTACAGCTGCTCTGCACTGAGGGGCTTATGTATTATTCCAGGAGTGATAGATCAGGACACTAATGGAGAAATAAAATCATGGCTTCAGTGCCGGCTTGTGTTGTCTCTATCCTGGCAGCTTATGCTGGTTCCTTTAATTTTTGTCGGTGACTCAGCAAACTACAAACACAAGGGGAGAAAGGAGTTTTTGGTCTTCCGACAATTTTTGGGTTCAAAACATGAAATGGGAATGGCCCGGGGATGGCTTCTTCTCATATATTCAGACATCAATATGTTGAGACTACCTCTTGGGCTGTAAAAACCCAATCTTCTCAAGGCATTTCCATCCATTTATCTAAGAGGTTAGCAATATTGCCCATTGACCGCTGGTTGAAATATAGGTCTAATGCACATATAATAGGTTATTTTCAAATGCAAATGACTCACAAGCTGGGGCCACAAATGAGCCAATTCCTCCAGTACTTGTACCTTAGTGAAAGAGATCAACAAACAAACATGTGCTTCAATCATAATGTGACCTTGGGGTATTCCAAAGGCTATGAAACTTAGGCAAGTCATGGGTGAACGATTGGCAATTTCCCTATTTCTATCCAGTCCCTTCTAGGTACCTTGTTTACTTCTAGCTCCAGTGTTCATAAAGCTGGCCTCTACACATATGCATGTCTAGCACAATGATGATCAAGTTGTCCTTATCCTGGTTGTGGTGGGTAACCTATATAAAACAGGATGTGCACAATGACCAAAGTATATCTTAGACATGAGTATGTCCTTTTTGCGACATGGGAAAAGAGTGCTCCACAACAGATTAGTAGTAGCAAGTTGCCACAGTGTTCATAATGGTGAAGAAAAAGGAGAAAAAAAAGATAAAAGGTAATGTACCATAAATCAAGAGCTAAGTAAGGTAAAAATAGGAAGGAAAGTTATGGAAGGTAAGAAAGAGAGGGAAGGAAGGAATGATAGAAAGAAAAGAGCGGGGTGATGAAGCCAAGGAAGACAGGAGGGAAGGTAGCAATGAGGGAAGGAATGTAGGCAGGGAAGGAGGCAGGGAGAGGTGGATTGTGGATTCTATGGACAGTGGCTGGGACAGAGTTAATGGAGGAAGTATGGAGGAAGAGGATCTGAAGGTAAGCCTGGGGAAGGAGAGAGATGAAGGGAGATAAGGAAGGAAGAAAAGGTAGCAGGAAGGAATGGTTGCAGAAAGGAAGGAAAGATGAGAGCAAGGGAGACTTGGGTTGGAGATAGAAGCAAGGCAATATGAAAGCATTGACAGGTCAGATGAAAAAGAAAGGATATCTGGTGGGAAGCAAGGAAATTCATAAAAATTCATAGGGAATTAATAAAGCTGTGCCTCTACTTGGACACTACTTAGTACACTGATATCAGATATTCAATATAATTGATCTGACAAACAATGCTGTAGTGTCATTTCCAATAGGAAAAAATGAAACTCAGTTTCTACTATAGAAAATATTATTTTGAGCTGCACCAGGTCATTAGGTTTCTAAGTGTATTTCTAAATAATTCACAAAAATATCTTCTACGGAATGCAAGACAGGCATTGACAAGTTGACTCCCAGAGTGACAGAAAGAACACTGTGCCCTGAAACATCTCATGGTGATCCTCCCTCTGGATATTTCTATCCTCCAGAAGACACCCTGCTGAGACCAACTGGCAATGCCTTCAAGGAACACAGAAGACTTGCTTGATAATGGAAAGAGTTAGAGAAAATCTACCGCCCCCAAATAGACAGTAAGAAACAACAAAACCATGAGACAAGTTTAATGACAGTGCCCACAGAGACAAAACCTGACCCTCCAGTGACCAAAAGAAGGGATGAACTCTTGAACTTTTTCCAGTTAAGGGTGTATACTTGTGTCCAAGTCACCACATCACCTACCCAACACTAACTGACCTGTTTCAGTCAGTACATAAAACACAAAGCACTAACTAGTGGAGGATTTTTTAACAGACTTATGGAAAAGTTGAGTCTGGCAGACTCTGAGTCACGAGGTCCCCATCTCAGTCTTGGGGGTGTTCAATAAGTTCCAAAGCCCAACTTAAAATATCGTGACTCTAGTAAGAATTTTCTATTCTCTCTTAAGGAAAATGAGTTATATGTGATGCCTCAAGGTCGGTAAATATGGTCATTTAGATGAATGGCGAGGCTATTTGTCTGTTAGTACTAAATGTAAGGGACCTAAGAAATAAAACTCAAAGTGATGCGGCAGCTCCCCTGCTAGTGACTGTTGTCAAGAAAAGATGATATGGAAACTCACTTCACTGGAACAGAGCCATCTATGAGCCCCGTATTACAACTTTCCTAATTTAAGTCAATCAGGTCAATATACATCATGAGGGGGCTGAGCTACACCTCCCATTGGACAGGGTTGAATGACAGGAAGAGCAAGAAAACAAGTGAGGGAAACAGAATCATATGAATTACAATAAGAAATGTCAAGGGGCCTGAGGAGGAAATCTATTGTTTGTCACTTTCTACTTCCTCATGGGACCTGCAGGACTCAATAACCTATGTAGAGCTCCCACTGTGCTGCTGAACTGCCTAAATTAGCGTCATTCTCTGAAGGATCATATACAGACGCCGAAGAATGTTTTAAATTTTTTGTAACAGATCTGACAGGAGATTGCTCAGGTATAGTTTGAACTGTTTACCTGTGGTCCACTTCGAGGTTTTGCCACCTCTTGAAGATTATAAGTATTCCTTGCTTTCCCCATATTAGCCACTAGTTCAGCAGCTGATGTTATGACAGCATTGTGAGAAATCATATGGAGAGCTGCATGCATTAAGGCCCAAATAGACCTCAATGGAGCTGGAACATTGTCACCACACCATATGCCATTTCTGCATTACTCTTTACGCGCTTCCAGGCTTCTAAGTCTAAAATCCTCCTCTAATCTTCTAAAATCGTTTCCTCTGGGAATAAAAGATTATACTCCCTTACCTCCTGCATGCACTCATGTATTTCCGAATGCGAGATCATAGCCCATTTACGTTTCAGAACCTGGTGGATAAGATTAGACAAAGAAGCACCTTAAGCTTGTCCCATATCCCCATAATGTTTTCAGTTCTTCTGGAGAGCTCGCTACACAGATTCGCTATCTCTTGTGATAAAAAATGTCCCTTAGTTCCCCTTGAGAGTTCACAACGTAGTTTCCTGGATCTCCTTTGGATCAAATGCCATGTCCCACGTTGGGGGACAGATGTGGGACAAATGGTAACTGCAATGAAGAAAGGATATGGGAGACGTGGTTTTTTGAGAAGAAGGCATGTGCTTTATTTTTGGGATGTCAGGGGTATATGGGGTTAGAGATCAATTAATCAATCAATTGCAAGAACAATTCAGAAAAATTTGCCACTCTGTTCATATCATGGATATCACTACAACACCGGATCAGATTAGCAAATATAAAACTCTAATCGGCTTCCCCAAAATTCAATTGAATGCCTAAGATTGTGAAAGCATATCTCATGAGTAGTTGGAGGAACAATACAATCCAAGAGTTTTCTAATCAGGGAAGGAGAATCTCATGACAAAGTGCTTAAGATTGGCCAACAAACAGAGGAAACCCTTAGGAGGAGTTTTCCTCAACTGGACCCCAGGAGTTCCAGGAAAGGGTGTCAGAAATCCTTGCTGAGGCTAAGTCTCCCTCTGTTCAATGGGATGTCATAGTTCCACTGTCTATGCTTTTGGATTTGGGAGATCTTGTTGAACTAGCGGAGTGAATGTGTGTGTATTTCTGCTTGTTTGTGGTTGTGTGTAGGTGAGTTTTCCTCAACTGGACCCCAGGAGTTCCAGGAAAGGGTGTCAGAAATCCTTGCTGAGGCTAAGTCTCCCTCTGTTCAATGGGATGTCATAGTTCCACTATCTATGCATGTGGATTTGGGAGATCTTGTTGATCTAGGGGTGTGAATGTGTGTGTATTTCTGCTTGTTTGTGGTTGTGTGTAGGTGAGCTTTTAGGTAAAGGACCTGCAAATCATTACTTGTGGGCCACTCCCGCCCCAGGTGCTTTGTATCATTAATAGGCGATTCTACTCCTCCCCTTCCGCCGCCCTCCCACCCATTTAAAAGTGCAGCTCTTTCTACCATTAAATGAGTCTTAGCATTGACTTGGTTCCCAGACTGTCTGTTTGTCCTCTGAGGAAAGTGGGGCTGGGATAGAAGTCTGTCTGCCCTCTTTTCCTCTTCTTGGCTCATCAGGGAGGGGCATTTTTTCCCAACTCTCAGCAGTACACGAGAGCTTGGGAGACTAAACACCCCCACATTCACTCATGGCTGTCAAGTAGCTTCTACATTTCAACAGCAGTTCTTATTTCTCAGCCTGCTGTAACTGTGGAATTGTAATAATATGTCATTTTCAGTGCTCAGGACCTATCACAATGAAACCTAGGTTTTATTATATCCAAGAAACGCTTGTGGGGCTGGGGATATAGCCTAGTGGCAAGAGAGCCGGCCTCGGATACAGGAGGCCCTAGGTTCGATTCCCCAGCACCACATATACAGAAAACAGCCAGAAGCGGCACTGTAGCTCAAGTGGCAGAGTGCTAGCCTTGAGCGGGAAGAAGCCAGGGACAGTGCTCAGGCCTTGAGTCCAAGGCCCAGGACTGGCAAAAAATAAATAAATAAATAAATAAATAAAAGAATGCCTTGCAGTTGCTATGGCTGGAATAGGACCCTATGTTTACACTTGCACTGCTTTTTACCTCAAGGCTTGGGGCTCATTATTCTGTATGCAGTATTGAAGAGTCCATTAGTAAATAGATGAGAAATGAAAATGAAATCATGCACATTATCTCACAGGTTTCCATCTGAAACAATTTTATTTCTTCACTTCTCTAAGTTAATTGAAATAGAAAAAAAATGGCAGATAATTTCACAGAAGATGAGTTGCAGCATTGTAGGATATCTACAGTTTATCCATTTTATACTCGCATCCACTTGTGAGATGACAACATCAAAGTATTGTGCTTTTATCTGTAGCTTCCCTTCTGCAGATATAGTGTCACAGGAATTCCTTGTGCCAGCTTTAGCTCTTTCTGTGAGATCATCCCATACAGTGAAAATTGCCAACCCTAATAATGTCAGCAACTGAATTTTCAGGAATATTTTTCATAATCATGTTTTCAGACAGGACTTGTACATTGTCCCTGTCATTATGAAACACTGACTAACATGCTCATTGTTGGAAGACTCATGTTAATATAACAGATCTGTCATCAACTTCCATCACATTTGGGAAGTGCAAGTACACAGCCCTCGGCTCTGGACATTAAGCTAGAAAGGCAAGAGGCAGTGAATGCCAAAAAATAACTTTTAGGCGTAGCAGAGTCTGACCAGCTGATTGATTCCCATGTCAATGTGCAGGATTCTATTGGACTCATAGGTACACACATTATCCACAGAGGAAAATTCAGTCTCCAATTTAGGATAAAAGGATTAGTATCAGAGTTTCTAGGAAAGCTTCTGACTGGTTACCTAGCACATGGAAGGAGACCAAAGACGTTTTTGTGATGTCACAGAATGCTCATTATGGTCTAGCTGTGTGCTAGACCTACTTGAGCAGACATAGCTACCCTCTAGGACTCCTTAAGCTGCAGTGTACCCTACTCTGCAGATGGGATGAGGACTTGAACATGCAGGAAACTGACATGAAGGAACATTTTTCAAATGTGCCTAATACGTTCCAACAGAGCTGTACAGGTTCAGAGACCTCCAACCTACCCTCCTGGTGGGAACCCTCACTCGCAGAGGAGGCGGCATTAAGGTCTGTGGTTGAGGAATTGGCTTTTCAAGCTTTGTGTCAGGCATCTTGGGTCCAAGGACTACCATCCCAGGATTGTGACTTGGAATCGGTTCCAGACCCTGATTTTCTTTCCCTGACTTTTCCCAGAAAGCTTTGGACAATAGTAGAAAGTGACAAATTCAAGTCAATTTGGTGGGGTGAGGAGGGAACTTCTGTTGTGATTAATGAAGATCTATTTAAAGAAGAAATTTTGGGACGGAAATATCCTTTCAAGATATTTGAAACGAACAGCATGAAAAGTGTAATTCGACAGCTGAATCTGTACGGGTTCAGTAAACTTCATCACCAATTTGATCGTTCTGCTTCTCTGCTTGACTTCTTGACTGAGGAAGAGGAAGGCTCGTCTTTAAGGAAGGTAATTTCAATTTTTTCCCCCTTACATAGCTATGCATACCTCTCTTGGTACACCTGTTTCTTCTATCAGTGAACTAGAGAAATACCAAAGCTCAAATTACTTTCAAATGTAACGGAAAGGGCTGGGAATATGGCCTATGAAAAGAGGGCTTGCCTCCTATACAAGAAGCTCTCAGTTCAATTCCCCAGCACCACATATATGTGGAAAACGGCTAGAAGGGTCGCTGTGGCTCAGGTGGCAGAGTGCTAGCCTTGAGCGGGAAGAAGACAGGCACGGTGCTTAGACCCTGAGTCCCAGGCCCAGGACTGGCCAAACAAATGTAACGGAAAGAAAGGTTCACTTCGTAAAGGACAAATTTTGACTTCACCATTAGAATTTACAAAAATATCGCTAGCCAATTAGAATTACACCTTTGGACTGTGTACAAAACCACATAACAGATTCTCTGTGTTCAACGAGGCAGATCCAATTGGTTCAGAACATTGTTGTATTTATCTGTTTCTCTTCTACTAAGCCCTGCATATAGTTAAAGTATTTATGCGTCAATTGACTCCTTTGCCATTGAGAGTAAATGGTAATTCATCTCCTTTGGCTAGGTTTGGCTCTGAGTCTCTCTGCTTCAAATGTCTCCAAGTAACTTTCTCCTTTTGTTTTAGTTTCTGTGCTACCAGAATCCAAATTTCAAACAAGGATGTCCTGAACTGTTAGCAAGAATAAGACGAAAAGTCAGGATTAAAAAGTTTTCTGTAACAAGTGAATCATTGCCTGTGCAGCTGGATGAACAACTGCACCTGGGACATGAGGGTAATGCCAGTAATCCCAAAACAGATTTAGTCTCTGACACTAGTACTGAAGGAATCCTTTCAACATCACGAAGTTCACTGCTGTCTCATAGACCCCAGCCATCTGGCACGCACATGCTGTCAACTGCAGCACCTTTACTCAAAAATGACAATCCTGCCAGAGATTCTTCTGTCAGACATTCACACAAAAAGTTTATGGATCAGGGAGCCATGTCTAGTCATTTGACCACACTTCATGTGCTGTCAAACAACAGCTACCTCCAGGCACATGACTGCTTTTTGAATTTTGATAAAAGTTATAATTCTCAATATCAAAAATCACATCGATTATCAAACGATAATTTCAGAGAGATGATGCCAACTTCAGCTATTCCAATTGGATATTCTTATTTTATGGCCTACGAATTGCCACATTCAAGCATGCTAGTGACAGCATCCAATCAACGGTGCTCCGATGCCACCACATGCGAAATATCTGCCGCAGCATTTTCAAAATATCATCATATAATAGCACCAGTTTATAAGGAACAGAAAGAGAGTAATATCCCAAGCCAGTGCCAGAGTTGGGAGGAAAATTAATTTCGATGTGTATTGTTATAATGAATAAAGACTCTGCCCAGCTTTATTCAAGCAATGAAGGGTCATTCAACTGTATTGTTTCTTATAGGCTAATAGCAAATAAAACTAAAATGTTGCTTTATTTCAACAGTGGGATGCGCTTCATCTCATGTTTTCAGACATCAATATGTTGAGACTACCACTTGGGCTGTAAAAACCCAAACTTCTTAAGGCATTTCCATGCATTTATCTAAGAGGTTAGCATCATTGCCAATTGACCATTAGTTCAAATTAAACTATAGCATAAATAATGGGTTATATTCAAATGGAAATGACTCACTACCCGGGGCGACAAATGAGCTAGTTACTCCAGTCACACCTACCTTAGTGAAAGAGATCAACAAACAAACATGTGCTTCAATTTGAAACTGACCAAGACGTGTTCCAAAGGATATATGAAACTTAGGCAAACATGGGTGAACAATTGGCCATTTTCCCATTTCTATCCATTCCCCTCAAGAGCCTTGTTTACTTCCAGATCCACTATTCATATAACTGGCATCTACATGCATGCATGTGTTGCACAATGATGATCAATTTGTCCTCATCCTGGTCGTCTTGGGTTACCAATATTAAACAGGAAGTGCATAATGACCAAAGCATATTAGACATGAGTATGTCCTTTTTGCCACATGGCAACAGCATACTCTACAACAGAATCGTAGTAGCAAGTAGCCACAGTGTTCCCAATGATGATGAAAAAAAAGATTAAAAAAAGATAAGAGGTAATATACCAAAAATCCGGAGCTAAGGAAGGGTACCAAGTAAGAAGGAAAGTTGTGGAACTAGAGAAAGGAGAGGGAAGCAATGAATGATATAAAGAAAAGGGATGGAGTGATGAAGCACAGGAAGACAAGAATTCAGGAAATAAGACAGGAGAGAAGGTAGCAAGGAGGGAAGGAATGCAGGCAGGCAAGGAGGCAGGGACAGATGGATTGTGGTTTGTATCAACAGTGTGAGGGATGGAGTTATAGGTGGAAGTATGGAGAAAGAAGGATCTGAAAGGAATCCTGGGGAAGGAGAGAGTGACAAACAGAGATAAGGAGGGAAGAAAAGAAATCAGGAAGGAATGAAAGCAGAAAGGAAGGATGAGAACAAGGGAGACTGGTGGGACATAGGAGTAAGGAACCATGAAAGCAGTGAGAGGGAAGATGAAAAGGAATTGGTACTTCATGGGAAGCAAGGAAAATCATAAAAATACATTTTATATTTATAAATCTGTGTTTTTACTTGGACACTACTTAGTACATTGATATCAAATATTCAGTATCGTTTGCTTGACATAAAAATCTGTAGTGTCAGTTCAAATAGGTAAAAATGAAACTCAGTTTGTACTATAGAAAATGTTATTCATCCGCTGCACAGGGTCATGAGATTTCTAAGTGAATTTCTAAGTAAGGCTCAACAATATTCTTCTACGGAATGCAAGACTGGCATTGACAAGTTGACTGCCAGAGTGACAGAAAGAACACTGTGCCCTGTATCATCTCCTAAGGATGTTCCACTCTGGATATCTCTATGCTCCAGATGACACCCTGATGAGGCCATCTGGCAGTGCCTTCAAGGAACACAGATGACCTGTTGATATTAGGAAGAGTTAGAGACAATCTAAGTCCCTGAAATAGACAGTAGGAAACAACAAAACCAAGAGACAAGTGTAATGACAGAATGCCTACCGAGACAAAACCTGACCCACGAGGTCCCAAAAGAAGGGATGACATCTTGCCTCTTTTTTCAAGCAGGGGTGTAAACTTGTGTCCAAGTCACCATGTCACCAACCCAGCACTCACTGACCATTTTAGGTCAGTGCATGAAACACAAACCAAACACCACTAGAGGATTTGTCAAAAGACTTATGCAAAAGTTGACGCTGGGAAATCTCTGGGTCACGGGGTCCCCATCACAGTCTTGGAGGGAGTTCCCTAAATTCCCAAAGCCAGCCTAAAATAAAGTGACTCTAGTAAGATTTTTCTCTCCTCTTCTAAGGGAAATGATTTATATGGAATATCTCAAGGTCGGTAAAGTTGGTCATTTACATGAAACGCTAGGAAATATGTCTGTGACTACTAAAAGTCAGGGACAGAAGAAATACAACACAAAGTGACTTTATATATTGTAAAATTCAATGTGCACCAAGTTACAAAAAGTCACATATTTTTTCTTCCAATAGTGGTGTGTAAAATATTCTCGACCAGTGCAGGGAACCACAAGACAGGCACATCAATTAAAATTTACATGGAACTCTATTTCTTTGTCTTGTATGGTGGGTAATGGACACCCAATAGCGTTTACACCAATGTTGGATAAGGAAATGCCAACTGTGACACATTTCATGTCCTCTGCTTTTCCCTCCAGCCCTCCCCATTTGCGTCATTTTGCAATAGTACAATTGCAGCCAGTGATACTCTTAGAGTCCATTATCAAGGATGGAACCATATGTGGTTGACATGTACAAATGGGGGGAGAAGCTGTATCTCCTCTTTTCTGTCTAAAGGAAAACTCCATTATGATTTCTGGTGTTAATTTTTCCTATAGTGAACTGGTTTGATGGGGATGACATAATAACCCTCTCGTTCACTCCATCTTGAGTATTGCAAAGTAAAATCTAAGTAACAGTATGACTAGGCACTGGTTTTGTTTGATCCAATGATGTTGGAATGAAAGCACTACTAAATGGATACTTCAAAGGAGATGACTGTGTTCTGTTGTAGACATTTAGTTTGGGCTCCTAACAATTTCTTTCTCAACAACCACTTGAGAGCTATGAAGACACCATACGTAAAATCATCCCTAGGTACAGAGGAGTCCTGAATCTCTCCTTCCTTTACAAGGGGACCTATATGTGCAGTGGGAAAAGATGTTGATTTTAGGAAAACAATTTAGAGATCATAATAGATAGTTCATGGTTGAAAAATATTGAGCTAAAATGAAAAAGGAAATCTCAAGGGAAGGGTTCCTTGATTCGTTTACACAGTCTCCAAACATAATTGTACACACCTTGGGTCCTGGTGATCCCCTTGCAGTGTTGTGGTTGGGAAGTACATAATTCATTATATTACTGGAACCATTCAATAAATATTAGCGTGGCTAAATTTATCTTGGTCAGACAAACTTGTATATACAGTTGCCCCACAAATTAGTGAAAGAAAAGAGTAAATAATTTGATTCTTGTATAAACACTAGTAAAGGGACAGGTTATGCAGAAATCAAGGGCAAAAGGTTAAAAGTACAAATGCCTCCAAAAGCAAAATTTACACAAACATTTGTGTAAACCAATTCTACAATTTCTCAGGGGGAAAGAGACAAAGGAGTTGGAAAGGGGGTGTTGGAGGAGGAAAATGATGAACGAGATATATACTTACTGACTCACTTATGAACCTCTAATCCTTCGGTCCATCACTCTGACAATAACGGAAAAAATAAAATAAACAAGAACAAAAGAGGAAGTAGTGTGGCATGAAGTAGGTTATGGTCGTAATCTCAATCCGTTACAAATAATGCCATTGTAGACATGAACGGATTAGGTTCAAACAGTCGATCAGAGAAACTGAACAGGGACTTGATGAGCATCACCCAACCCCCAAGCTTATGCAGCTGTATGCGAAGAGCTGAGAAAATTAAAAAACATCTCAACCCACTGGGCTAGATAAAAGGAAGACTAAGATGGCTCAGACACTGAGAAAAAATTATGTAATGAGCCTAGTAAAGACAGATTGACCCATGTGGAGAAAATTTTGGAATCACAATATCATCCAAAACAGCAATCTCCTGTAAAGGGAGAGACTTGTGGGCTCTGCCCAGAATCCTGGCGGTCTTTGATCCTTTCCCACCACAACCTCCGCCTGATAGAGTCTCACAGCTAGTACCATCTCAGCGTGTGCTGGTAAAGGCTCCTGGCCCTCCTAGCCGTAAGCGTGGCACACTTCCTTGGCTCAGGCTGCTCAAGAAGGGAGGACATTCCTGGTTTTCATTTATTCCCTGACAGGCAGGATGAAGATAACAAAAGGGTTCATCAGGCTTTGCCATTTCAACCAATAAGAGATCTATCTAAAGAATGCTTGTGTTCAATATGGCCCTACAGTGCCGTTTACTCAAGTCATTCTTATCTATTTATTTATTCATTGGCCAATCCTGGGTCTTCAACTTAGGGCCTGAGCACTGTCCCTGGCTTCTTTTTGCTCTAAGCTAGCACTCTGCTACTTGAGCCACAGCGCCACTTCTGGCCATTTTCTATATATGTGGTGCTGGAGAATAGAACCCAGGGCTTCATGTATATGAGGCAAGCACACTTGCCAATAGGCCATATTCCCAGCACACTGAAGTCATTCTTGAAACCTGGGCTACTAAAACTTTATGCCCAAATTGCCAAGCAGCCGTCAGGCCTTCTAAGAAAAAAGGAGGAATAAATGACTATATTCGACTTTGTGCAGACATTGGGCCATCCTATGTTCAGGGCCTCACGCTGGCTGCAGGGCTCCAAGGGCTGACTCTGACAGAGTTCTTACACATGCACTGTATGGGGAGAAGGCGACGGGGACATCTATGTACTGCTGGGATTCCCGGCATCTGTTTTTCCTGAAGACAAATGGACCACTTAATGGCTCACTGACCTAATCAGAAAAGGAGAAGAACTATGAGTGAAATTTGTCCCCATTGTAAAAACGGGAAGCATTGTGTTACAAATTTCAGATCTACTTTGAATGACTGTGGCCACCAGATTTCAGTAAACTGGCAGAGGAGCCAGCACCTGGCCCCACAAAAAAATTTTCGGGCGGCTCCATCCTGCCCCCAACCTCAAGCCTATCCCCCAACAACCTGCAGCAACAATCAGGTTCAAGTCTCCTCTGAGCAACTTCCTCTGAGGAAGTTCAGGACTGGATCTCTGTTCTTCTACCTGCACAGTACTGACTTCGGAAATGGGATTTCAGGCCCTCCATCCAGGAGTTCTTGGCCCTCTTCCAAGGGAATCTGTTGGCTAATTGTTAGGTTACAGCTGCTCTGCACTGAGGGGCTTATGTATTATTCCAGGAGTGATAGATCAGGACACTAATGGAGAAATAAAATCATGGCTTCAGTGCCGGCTAGTGTTGTCTCTATCCTGGCAGCTTATGCTGGTTCCTTTAATTTTTGTCGGTGACTCAGCAACTACAAACACAAGGGGAGAAAGGAGTTTTTGGTCTTCCGACAATTTTTGGGTTCAAAACATGAAATGGGAATGGCCCGGGGATGGCTTCTTCTCATATTTTCAGACATCAATATGTTGAGACTACCTCTTGGGCTGTAAAAACCCAATCTTCTCAAGGCATTTCCATCCATTTATCTAAGAGGTTAGCAATATTGCCCATTGACCGCTGGTTGAAATATAGGTCTAATGCACATACAATAGGTTATTTTCAAATGCAAATGACTCACAAGCTGGGGCCACAAATGAGCCAATTCCTCCAGTACTTGTACCTTAGTGAAAGAGATCAACAAACAAACATGTGCTTCAATCTTAATGTGACCTTGGGGTATTCCAAAGGCTATGAAACTTAGGCAAGTCATGGGTGAACGATTGGCAATTTCCCTATTTCTATCCAGTCCCTTCTAGGTACCTTGTTTACTTCTAGCTCCAGTGTTCATAAAGCTGGCCTCTACACATATGCATGTCTAGCACAATGATGATCAAGTTGTCCTTATCCTGGTTGTGGTGGGTAACCTATATAAAACAGGATGTGCACAATGACCAAAGTATATCTTAGACATGAGTATGTCCTTTTTGCGACATGGGAAAAGAGTGCTCCACAACAGATTAGTAGTAGCAAGTTGCCACAGTGTTCATAATGGTGAAGAAAAAAGGAGAAAAAAAAGATAAAAGGTAATGTACCATAAATCAAGAGCTAAGTAAGGTAAAAATAGGAAGGAAAGTTATGGAAGGTAAGAAAGAGAGGAAGGAAGGAATGATAGAAAGAAAAGAGCGGGGTGATGAAGCCAAGGAAGACAGGAGGGAAGGTAGCAATGAGGGAAGGAATGTAGGCAGGGAAGGAGGCAGGGAGAGGTGGATTGTGGTTTTCTATGGACAGTGGCTGGGACAGAGTTAATGGAGGAAGTATGGAGGAAGAGGATCTGAAGGTAAGCCTGGGGAAGGAGAGAGATGAAGGGAGATAAGGAAGGAAGAAAAGGTAGCAGGAAGGAATGGTTGCAGAAAGGAAGGAAAGATGAGAGCAAGGGAGACTTGGGTTGGAGATAGAAGCAAGGCAATATGAAAGCATTGACAGGTCAGATGAAAAAGAAAGGATATCTGGTGGGAAGCAAGGAAATTCATAAAAATTCATAGGGAATTAATAAAGCTGTGCCTCTACTTGGACACTACTTAGTACACTGATATCAGATATTCAATATAAATTGATCTGACAAACAATGCTGTAGTGTCATTTCCAATAGGAAAAAAATGAAACTCAGTTTCTACTATAGAAAATATTATTTTTGAGCTGCACCAGGTCATTAGGTTTCTAAGTGTATTTCTAAATAATTCACAAAAATATCTTCTACGGAATGCAAGACAGGCATTGACAAGTTGACTCCCAGAGTGACAGAAAGAACACTGTGCCCTGAAACATCTCATGGTGATCCTCCCCTCTGGATATTTCTATCCTCCAGATGACACCCTGCTGAGACCAACTGGCAATGCCTTCAAGGAACACAGAAGACTTGCTTGATAATGGAAAGAGTTAGAGAAAATCTACCGCCCCCAAATAGACAGTAAGAAACAACAAAACCATGAGACAAGTTTAATGACAGTGCCCACAGAGACAAAACCTGACCCTCCAGTGACCAAAAGAAGGGATGAACTCTTGAACTTTTTCCAGTTAAGGGTGTATACTTGTGTCCAAGTCACCACATCACCTACCCAACACTCACTGACCTGTTTCAGTCAGTACATAAAACACAAAGCACTAACTAGTGGAGGATTTTTAACAGACTTATGCAAAAGTTGAGTCTGGCAGACTCTGAGTCACGGGGGTCCCCATCTCAGTCTTGGGGGTGTTCAATAAGTTCCCAAAGCCAACTTAAAATATCGTGACTCTAGTAAGAATTTTCTATTCTCTCTTAAGGAAAATGAGTTATATGTGATGCCTCAAGGTCGGGTAAATATGGTCATTTAGATGAATGGCGAGGCTATTTGTCTGTTAGTACTAAATGTAAGGGACCTAAGAAATAAAACTCAAAGTGATGCGGCAGCTCCCCTGCTAGTGACTGGTTGTCAAGAAAAGATGATATGGAAACTCACTTCACTGGAACAGAGCCATCTATGAGCCCCGTATTACAACTTTCCTAATTTAAGTGAATCAGGTCAATATACATCATGAGGGAGCTGAGCTACACCTCCCATTGGACAGGGTTGAATGACAGGAAGAGCAAGAAAACAAGTGAGGGAAACAGAATCATATGAATTACAATAAGAAATGTCAAGGGGCCCTGAGGAGGAAATCTATTGTTTGTCACTTTCTACTTCCTGATGGGGACCTGCAGGACTCAATAACCTATGTAGAGCTCCCACTGTGCTGCTGAACTGCCTAAATTAGCGTCATTCTCTGAAGGATCATATACAGACGCCGAAGAATGGTTTAAATTTTTGTAACAGATCTGACAGGAGATTGCTCAGGTATAGTTAGAACTGTTACCTGTGGTCCACTTCGAGATTTTGCCACCTCTTGAAGATTATAAGTATTCCTTACTTCCCCCATATTAGCCACTAGTTCAGCAGCTGATGTTATGACAGCATTGAGAGAAATCATATGGAGAGCTGCATGCATTAAGGCCCAAATAGACCTCAATGGAGCTGGAACATTGTCACCACACCATATGCCATTTCTGCATTACTCTTTACTCGCTTCCAGGCTTCTAAGTCTAAAATCCTCCTCTAATCTTCTAAAATCGTTTCCTCTGGGAATAAAAGATTATACTCCCTTACCTCCTGCATGCACTCATGTATTTCCGAATGCGAGATCATAGCCCATTTACGTTTCAGAACCTGGTGGATAAGATTAGACAAAGAAGCACCTTAAGCTTGTCCCATATCCCCATAATGTTTTCAGTTCTTCTGGAGAGCTCGCTACACAGATTCGCTATCTCTTGTGATTAAAAATGTCCCTTAGTTCCCCTTGAGAGTTCACAACGTAGTTTCCTGGATCTCCTTTGGATCAAATGCCATGTCCCACGTTGGGGGACAGATGTGGGACAAATGGTAACTGCAATGAAGAAAGGATATGGGAGACGTGGTTTTTTTGAGAAGAAGGCATGTGCTTTATTTTTGGGATGTCAGGGGTATATGGGGTTAGAGATCAATTAATCAATCAATTGCAAGAACAATTCAGAAAAATTTGCCACTCTGTTCATATCATGGATATCACTACAACACCGGATCAGATTAGCAAATATAAAACTCTAATCGGCTTCCCCAAAATTCAATTGAATGCCTAAGATTGTGAAAGCATATCTCATGAGTAGTTGGAGGAACAATACAATCCAAGAGTTTTCTAATCAGGGAAGGAGAATCTCATGACAAAGTGCTTAAGATTGGCCAACAAACAGAGGAAACCCTTAGGAGGAGTTTTCCTCAACTGGACCCCAGGAGTTCCAGGAAAGGGTGTCAGAAATCCTTGCTGAGGCTAAGTCTCCCTCTGTTCAATGGGATGTCATAGTTCCACTGTCTATGCTTTTGGATTTTGGGAGATCTTGTTGAACTAGCGGAGTGAATGTGTGTGTATTTCTGCTTGTTTGTGGTTGTGTGTAGGTGAGTTTTCCTCAACTGGACCCCAGGAGTTCCAGGAAAGGGTGTCAGAAATCCTTGCTGAGGCTAAGTCTCCCTCTGTTCAATGGGATGTCATAGTTCCACTATCTATGCATGTGGATTTGGGAGATCTTGTTGATCTAGGGGTGTGAATGTGTGTGTATTTCTGCTTGTTTGTGGTTGTGTGTAGGTGAGCTTTTAGGTAAAGGACCTGCAAATCATTACTTGTGGGCCACTCCCGCCCAGGTGCTTTGTATCATTAATAGGCGATTCTACTCCTCCCCTTCCGCCGCCCTCCCACCCATTTAAAAGTGCAGCTCTTTCTACCATTAAATGAGTCTTAGCATTGACTTGGTTCCCAGACTGTCTGTTTGTCCTCTGAGGAAAGTGGGGCTGGGATAGAAGTCTGTCTGCCCTCTTTTCCTCTTCTTGGCTCATCAGGGAGGGGCATTTTTTCCCAACTCTCCGCAGTACACGAGAGCTTGGGAGACTAAACACCCCCACATTCACTCATGGCTGTCAAGTAGCTTCTACATTTCAACAGCAGTTCTTATTTCTCAGCCTGCTGTAAACTGTGGAATTGTAATAATATGTCATTTTCAGTGCTCAGGACCTATCACAATGAAACCTAGGTTTTATTATATCCAAGAAACGCTTGTGGGGCTGGGGATATAGCCTAGTGGCAAGAGAGCCGGCCTCGGATACAGGAGGCCCTAGGTTCGATTCCCCAGCACCACATATACAGAAAACAGCCAGAAGCGGCACTGTAGCTCAAGTGGCAGAGTGCTAGCCTTGAGCGGGAAGAAGCCAGGGACAGTGCTCAGGCCTTGAGTCCAAGGCCCAGGACTGGCAAAAAATAAATAAATAAATAAATAAATAAATAAATAAAAGAATGGCTTGCAGTTGCTATGGCTGGAATAGGACCCTATGTTTACACTTGCACTGCTTTTTACCTCAAGGCTTGGGGCTCATTATTCTGTATGCAGTATTGAAGAGTCCATTAGTAAATAGATGAGAAATGAAAATGAAATCATGCACATTATCTCACAGGTTTCCATCTGAAACAATTTTATTTCTTCACTTCTCTAAGTTAATTGAAATAGAAAAAAAAATGGCAGATAATTTCACAGAAGATGAGTTGCAGCATTGTAGGATATCTACAGTTTATCCATTTTATACTCGCATCCACTTGTGAGATGACAACATCAAAGTATTGTGCTTTTATCTGTAGCTTCCCTTCCTGCAGATATAGTGTCACAGGAATTCCTTGTGCCAGCTTTAGCTCTTTCTGTGAGATCATCCCATACAGTGAAAATTGCCAACCCTAATAATGTCAGCAACTGAATTTTCAGGAATATTTTCATAATCATGTTTTCAGACAGGACTTGTACATTGTCCCTGTCATTATGAAACACTGACTAACATGCTCATTGTTGGAAGACTCATGTTAATATAACAGATCTGTCATCAACTTCCATCACATTTGGGAAGTGCAAGTACGCAGCCCTCGGCTCTGGACATTAAGCTAGAAAGGCAAGAGGCAGTGAATGCCAAAAAATAACTTTTAGGCGTAGCAGAGTCTGACCAGCTGATTGATTCCCATGTCAATGTGCAGGATTCTATTGGACTCATAGGTACACACATTATCCGCAGAGGAAAATTCAGTCTCCAATTTAGGATAAAAGGATTAGCATCAGAGTTTCTAGGAAAGCTTCTGACTGGTTACCTAGCACATGGTAGGAGACCAAAGACGTTTTTGTGATGTCACAGAATGCTCATTATGGTCTAGCTGTGTGCTAGACCTACTTGAGCAGACATAGCTACCCTCTAGGGACTCCTTAAGCTGCAGTGTACCCTACTCTGCAGATGGGATGAGGACTTGAACATGCAGGAAACTGACACGAAGGAACATTTTTCAAATGTGCCTAATACGTTCCAACAGAGCTGTACAGGTTCAGAGACCTCCAACCTACCCTCCTGGTGGGAACCCTCACTCGCAGAGGAGGCGGCATTAAGGTCTGTGGTTGAGGAATTGGCTTTTCAAGCTTTGTGTCAGGCATCTTGGGTCCAAGGACTACCATCCCAGGATTGTGACTTGGAATCGGTTCCAGACCCTGATTTTCTTTCCCTGACTTTTCCCAGAAAGCTTTGGACAATAGTAGAAAGTGACAAATTCAAGTCAATTTGGTGGGGTGAGGAGGGAACTTCTGTTGTGATTAATGAAGATCTATTTAAAGAAGAAATTTTGGGACGGAAATATCCTTTCAAGATATTTGAAACGAACAGCATGAAAAGTGTAATTCGACAGCTGAATCTGTACGGGTTCAGTAAACTTCATCACCAATTTGATCGTTCTGCTTCTCTGCTTGACTTCTTCACTGAGGAAGAGGAAGGCTCGTCTTTAAGGAAGGTAATTTCAATTTTCTTTCCCCGTACATAGCTATGCATACCTCTCTTGGTACACCTGTTTCTTCTATCAGTGAACTAGAGAAATACCAAAGCTCAAATTACTTTCAAATGTAACGGAAAGGGCTGGGAATATGGCCTATGAAAAGAGGGCTTGCCTCCTATACAAGAAGCTCTCAGTTCAATTCCCCAGCACCACATATATGTGGAAAACGGCTAGAAGGGTCGCTGTGGCTCAGGTGGCAGAGTGCTAGCCTTGAGCGGGAAGAAGACAGGGACGGTGCTTAGACCCTGAGTCCCAGGCCCAGGACTGGCCAAACAAAATGTAACGGAAAGAAATGTTCACTTCGTAAAGGACAAATTTTGACTTCACCATTAGAATTTACAAAAATATCGCTAGCCAATTAGAATTACACCTTTGGACTGTGTACAAAACCACATAACAGATTCTCTGTGTTCAACGTGGCAGATCCAATTGGTTCAGAACATTGTTGTATTTATCTGTTTCTCTTCTACTAAGCCCTGCATATAGTTAAAGTATTTATGCGTCAATTGACTCCTTTGCCATTGAGAGTAAATGGTAATTCATCTCCTTTGGCTAGGTTTGGCCCTGAGTCTCTCTGCTTCAAATGTCTCCAAGTAACTTTCTCCTTTTGTTTTAGTTTCTGTGCTACCAGAATCCAAATTTCAAACAAGGATGTCCTGAACTGTTAGCAAGAATAAGACGAAATGTCAGGATTAAAAAGTTTTCTGTAACAAGTGAATCATTGCCTGTGCAGCTGGATGAACAACTGCACCTGGGTCATGAGGGTAATGCCAGTAATCCCAAAACCGATTTAGTCTCTGACACTAGTACTGAAGGAATCCTTTCAACATCACGAAGTTCACTGCTGTCTCATAGACCCCAGCCATCTGGCACGCACATGCTGTCAACTGCAGCACCTTTACTCAAAAATGACAATCCTGTCAGAGATTCTTCTGGCAGACATTCACACAAAAAGTTTATGGATCAGGGAGCCATGTCTAGTCATTTGACCACACTTCATGTGCTGTCAAACAACAGCTACCTCCAGGCACATGACTGCTTTTTGAATTTTGATAAAAGTTATAATTCTCAGTATCAAAAATCACATCGATTATCAAACGATAATTTCAGAGAGATGATGCCAACTTCAGCTATTCCAATTGGATATTCTTATTTTATGGCCTACGAATTGCCACATTCAAGCATGCTAGTGACAGCATCCAATCAACGGTGCTCCGATGCCACCACACGCGAAATATCTGCCGCAGCATTTTCAAAATATCATCATATAATAGCACCAGTTTACAAGGAACAGAAAGAGAGTAATATCCCAAGCCAGTGCCAGAGTTGGGAGGAAAATTAATTTCGATGTGTATTGTTATAATGAATAAAGACTCTGCCCAGCTTTATTCAAGCAATGAAGGGTCATTCAACTGTATTGTTTCTTATAGGCTAATAGCAAATAAAACTAAAATGTTGCTTTATTTCAACAGTGGGATGCGCTTCATCTCATGTTTTCAGACATCAATATGTTGAGACTACCACTTGGGCTGTAAAAACCCAAACTTCTTAAGGCATTTCCATGCATTTATCTAAGAGGTTAGCATCATTGCCAATTGACCATTAGTTCAAATTAAACTATAGCATAAATAATGGGTTATATTCAAATGGAAATGACTCACTACCCGGGGCGACAAATGAGCTAGTTACTCCAGTCACACCTACCTTAGTGAAAGAGATCAACAAACAAACATGTGCTTCAATTTGAAACTGACCAAGACGTGTTCCAAAGGATATATGAAACTTAGGCAAACATGGGTGAACAATTGGCCATTTTCCCATTTCTATCCATTCCCCTCAAGAGCCTTGTTTACTTCCAGCTCCACTATTCATATAACTGGCATCTACATGCATGCATGTGTTGCACAATGATGATCAATTTGTCCTCATCCTGGTCGTCTTGGGTTACCAATATTAAACAGGAAGTGCATAATGACCAAAGCATATTAGACATGAGTATGTCCTTTTTGCCACATGGCAACAGCATACTCTACAACAGAATCGTAGTAGCAAGTAGCCACAGTGTTCCCAATGATGATGAAAAAAAGATTAATAAAAGATAAGAGGTAATATACCAAAAATCCGGAGCTAAGGAAGGTACCAAGTAAGAAGGAAAGTTGTGGAACTAGAGAAAGGAGAGGGAAGCAATGAATGATATAAAGAAAAGGGATGGAGTGATGAAGCACAGGAAGACAAGAATTCAGGAAAGAAGACAGGAGAGAAGGTAGCAAGGAGGGAAGGAATGCAGGCAGGCAAGGAGGCAGGGACAGATGGATTGTGGTTTGTATCAACAGTGTGAGGGATGGAGTTATAGGTGGAAGTATCTGTGTTTTTACTTGGACACTACTTAGTACATTGATATCAAATATTCAGTATCGTTTGCTTGACATAAAAATCTGTAGTGTCAGTTCAAATAGGTAAAAATGAAACTCAGTTTGTACTATAGAAAATGTTATTCATCCGCTGCACAGGGTCATGAGATTTCTAAGTGAATTTCTAAGTAAGGCTCAACAATATTCTTCTACGGAATGCAAGACTGGCATT
>NW_025956959.1:0-82545 GCF_023159225.1 Perognathus longimembris pacificus
ACGCAGTATATCAGGGAGAAACCTTCTGAGAATAAAAACAGCTGGAGCTTGTTAAGGTAATTACACAGGGGAAACGATAATGTACTGTGAACTGCTCAGAAGAATCTGATTTGTGGTGAGGGGAGAGAGATAAAAGCTCATTTAGGAACGACATGAACATGCTGCGTAGGTAGCTGTTTATCAGTAAATATCTCCACTGAGATTAAGAAAAGCAGTAGCTTAATGAATTAAGTTCTTCCTGGTATGGTTACTGTACTGGTAACTCCCCAAAAGAATCTGGATTGTGGTGAGGGAACAGAGAAAAAAGCTCATTTATGACCTGTACTTACGAAGGGGGTAGGCAGCTGTATATCAGGGAGTAAACCTTCTGAGAATAAAAACAGCTGGTGCTTGTTAAGGTAATTACACAGGGGAAAGGATAATGTACTGGGAACTCCTTAGAAGAATCTGATTTTGTGGTGAGGGGAGAGAGATAAAAGCTCATTTAAGAACGACATGAACATGCTGCGTATGTAGCTGTTTTTCAGTAAATATCTCCAGTGAGATTAAGAAAAGCAGTAGGCTTAATAAATTAAGTACTTGCTGGTATGGGTTACTGTACTGGTAACTCCCCAAAAGAATCTGGATTGTGGTGAGGGAACAGAGAAAAAACTCTTTTACGACCTGCAATTACGAAGGGGGTAGGCCGCAGTATATCAGGGAGTAACCTTCTGAGAAGAAAAACAGCTGGAGCTTGTTAAGGTAATGACACAGGGGAAACGATAATGTACTGGGAACTCCTCAGAAGAATCTGATTTGTGGTGAGGGGGAGAGAGATAAAAGCTCATTTAGGAACGACATGAACATGCTGCGTAGGTAGCTGTTTGTCAGTAAATATCTCCACTGAGATTAAGAAAAGCAGTAGCTTAATAAATTAAGTACTTCCTGGTATGGTTATTGTACTGGTAACTCCCCAAAAGAATCTGGATTGTGGTGAGGGAACAGAGAAAAAAAAGCTCATTTAGGACCTGAACTTACGAAGGGGGTAGGCAGCAGTATATCAGGGAGTAAACCTTCTGAGAATAAAAACAGCTGGAGCTTGTTAAGGTAATTACACAGGGGAAAGGATAATGTACTGGGGAACTCCTCAGAAGAATCTGATTTTGTGGTGAGGGGAGAGAGATAAAAGCTCATTTAGGAACGACATGATACATTGCTGCTTACGTAGCTGTTTATCAGTAAATATCTCCACTGAGATTAAGAAAAGCAGTAGCTTAATAAATTAAGTACTTCCTAGTATGGTTACTGTACTGGTAACTCCCCCAACAAGAATCTGGATTGTGGTGGGGGAACAGAGAAAATGCTCATTTAGGAAGTGCACTTACGAAGGGGGTAGGCAGCTGTATATCAGGAAGTAAACCTTCTGAAAATAAAAACAGCTGGGGCTTGTTAAGATAATTACACAGGGGAAAGGATAATGTACTGGGAACTACTCAGAAGAATCTGATTTGTGGTGAGGGGAGAGAGATAAAAGCTCATTAAGGGAACGACATGAACATGCTGCGTAGGTAGCTGTTTATCAGTAAATATCTCCACTGAGATTTAGAAAACCAGTAGCTTAATACATTGAGTACTTCCTGGTATGGTTACTGTACTGGGAACTCCCCCAAAAGAATCTGGATTGTGGTAAGGGAACAGAGAAAATAGCTCATTTAGGACCTGCACATACGAAGGGGGTAGGAAGCTGTATATCAGGGAGTAAACCTTCTGAGAATAAAAACAGCTGGAGCTTGTTAAGGTAATTACACAGCGGAAAGGATAATGTAACTGGGAACTCCTCAGAAGAACCTGATTTGTGGTGAGGGGAGAGAGATAAAAGCACATTTAAGAACGACATGAACTTGCTTTAAACGTAGCTGTTAATCAGTAAATATTTCCACTGAGATTAAGAAAAGCAGTAGCTTAATAAATTAAGTACTTCCTGGTATGGTTACTGTACTGGTAACTCCCAAAAGAATCTGGATTGTGGTGAGGGAACAGAGAAAAAAGCTCATTTAGGACTTGCACTTACGAAGGGGGTATTCCGCAGTATATCAGGGAGTAAACCTTCTGAGAATAAAAACAGCTGGAGCTTGTTAAGGTAATTACACAGGGAAAGGATAATGTACTGGGAACTCCTCAGAAGCATCTGAGTCGTGGTGAGGGGGAGAGTGATAAAAGCTCATTTAGAAACGACATAAACATGCTGCGTATGTGGCTGTTTATCAGTAAATATCTCCACTGAGATTAAGAAAAGCAGTAGCTAATAAATTAAGTACTTCCTGGTATGGTTACTGTACTGGTAACTCCCCAAAAGAATCTAGATTGTGGTGAGGGAACAGAGAAAAAAGCTCATTTAGGACCTGCACTTACGAAGGGGGTAGGCAGCAGTATATCAGCGAGAATCCCTTCTGAGAATAAAAAGAGCTGGTGCTTGTTAAGGTAATTACACAGGGGAAAGGATAATGTACTGGGAACTCCTCAGAAGAATCTGATTTGTGGTGAGGGGAGAGAGATAAAAAGCTCATTTAGGAACGACATGAACATGCTGCATAGGTAGCTGTTTATCAGTAAATATCTCCACTGAGATTAAGAAAAGCAGAAGCTTAATAAATTAAGTACTTGCTGGTATGGTTACTGTACTGGTAACTCCCCAAAAGAATCTGGATTGTGGTGAGGGAACAGAGAAAAAAGCTCATTTAGGACCTGCAATTAGGAAGGGGGTAGGCAGCTGTATCAGGAAGTAAACCTTCTGAAAATAAAAACAGCTGGAGCTTGTTAAGGTAATTACACAGGAGAAAGGATAATGTACTGGGCACTCCTCAGAAGAATCTGATTTGTGGTGAGGGGAGAGAGATAAAAGCTCATTTGGGAACGACATGAACATGCTGCGTAGGTAGCTGTTTATCAGTAAATATCTCCACTGAGATTAAGAAAAGCAGTAGCTTGGTAACTCCCCAGAAGAATCTGGATTGTGGTGAGGGAACAGAGAAAAAAAGCTCATTTGGGACCTGCACTTACGAAGGGGGTAGGCAGCTGTATATCAGGGAGTAAACCTTCTGAGAATGAAAACAGCTGGAGCTTGTTAAGGTAATTACACAGGGGAAATGATAATGTACTGGGAACTCCTCAGAAGAATCTGATTTGTGGTGAGGGGAGAGAGATAAAAGCTAATTTAGGAACGACATGAACATGCTGCGTAGGTAGCTGTTTATCAGTAAATATCTCCACTGAGATTAAGAAAAGCAGTAGCTTAATAAATTAAGTACTTCCTGGTATGGTTACTGTACTGGTAACTCCACAAAAGAATCTGGATTGTGGTGAGGGAACAGAGAAAAAAGCTCATTTAGGACCTGCACTTACGAAGGGGATAGGCAGCTGTATATCAGGAAGTATCCCTTCTGAGAATAAAAAACAGCTGCAGCTTGTTAAGGTAATTACACAGGGGAAAGGATAATGTACTGGGAATTCCTCAGAAGAATCTGATTTGTGGTGAGGGAGAGAGATAAAAGCTCATTTAGGAACGACATGAAAATGCTGCATAGGTAGCTGTTTATCAGTAAATATCTCCACTGAGATTAAGAAAAGCAGTAGCTTAATAAATTCAGTACTTCCTGGTATGGATACTGTACAGCTAACTCTCCAAAAGAATCTGGATTGTGGCGAGGGAACAGAGAAAAAAGCTCATTTAGGACCTGCACTAACGAAGTGGGTAGGAAGCTGTATATCAGGGATTATCCCTTCGGAGAATAAAAACAGCTGGAGCTTGTTAAGGTAATTACACAGGGTAAAGGATAATGTACTGGGAACTCCTCAGAAGAATCTGATTTGTGGTGAGGGGAGAGAGATAAAAGCTCATTTAGGAACGACATGAACATGCTGCGTAGGTAGCTGTTTATCAGTAAATAACTCCACTGAGATTAAGAAAAGCAGTAGCTTAATAAATTAAGTACTTCCTGGTATGGTTACTGTACTGGTAACTCCCCAAAAGAATCTGGATTGTGGTGAGGGAAGAGAGAAAAAAGCTCATTTAGGACCTGCACTTACGAAGCGGGTAGGCAGCTGTATATCAGGGAGTAAACCTTCTGAGAATAAAAACAGCTGGAGCTTGTTAAGGTAATTAAACAGGGGAAAGGATAATGTACTGGGAACTCCTCAGAAGAATCTGATTTGTGGTGAGGGGAGAGAGATAAAAGCTCATTTAGGAACGACAGGAACATGCTGCGTAGGTACCTGTTTGTCAGTAAATATCTCCACTGAGATTAAGAAAAGCAGTAGCTTGGTAACTCCCCAAAAGAATCTGGATTGTGGTGAGGGAACAGAGAAAAAAGCTCATTAAGGACCTGCACTTAGGAAGGGGGTAGGCAGCTGTATATCAGGGAGTAAACCTTCTGAGAATAAAAACAGCTGGAGCTTGTTAAGGTAATTACACACGGGATAGGTAATGTACTGGGAACTCCTCAGAAGAATCTGATTTGTGGTGAGGGGAGAGAGATAAAAGCTCAATTGGGAACGACATGAACATGCTGCATAGTTAGCTGTTTATCAGTAAATATCTCCACTGAGATTAAGAAAAGCAGTAGCTTGGTAACTCCCCAAAAGAATCTGGATTGCGGTGAGGGAACAGAGAAAAAAGCTCATTTAGGACCTGCACTTACGAAGGTGGTAGGCAGCTGTAAATCAGGGAGTAAACCTTCTGAGAATAAAAACAGCTGGAGCTTTTTAAGGTAATTACACAGGGGAAAGGATAATGTACTGGGAACTCCTCAGAAGAATGTGAGTTGTGGTGAGGGGAGAGTGATAAAAGCTCATTTAGGAACGACATGAACATGCTGCTTATGTAGCTGTTTATCAGTAAATATCTCCACTGAGATTAAGAAAAGCAGTAGCTTAATAAATTAAGTACTTCCTGGTATGGTTACTGTACTGGTAACTCCCCAAAAGAATCTGGATTGTGGTGAGGGAACAGAGAAAAAAGCTCATTTAAGATCTGCACTTACGAAGCGGGTAGGCAGCTGTATATCAGGGAGTAAACCTTCTGAGAATAAAAACAGCTGGAGCCTATTAAGGTAATTACACAGGGGAAAGGATAATGTACTGGGAACTCCTCAGAAGAATCTGATTTGTGGTGCGGGGAGAGAGATAAAAGCTCATTTGGGAACGACATGAACATGCTGCGTAGGTAGCTGTTTATCAGTAAATATCTCCACTGAGATTAAGAAAAGCAGTAGCTTGGTAACTCCCCAAAAGAATCTGGATTGTGGTGAGGGAACAGAGAAAAAAGCTCATTTAGGACCTGCACTTAGGAAGGGGGTAGGCAGCTGTATATCAGGGAGTAAACCTTCTGAGAATAAAAATCGCTGGAGCTTTTTAAGGTAATTACACAGGGGAAAGGATAATGTACTGGGAACTCCTCAGAAGAATCTGATTTGTGGTGAGGGGAGAGAGATAAAAGCTCATTTAGAACGACATGAACATGATGTGTAGGTAGCTGTTTATCAGTAAATATCTCCACTGAGATTAAGAAAAGCAGTAGATTAATAAATTAAGTACTTCCTGGTATGGTTACTGTACTGGTAACTCCCCAAAAGAATCTGGATTGTGGTGAGGGAACAGAGAAAAAAGCTCATTTAGGATCTGCACTTACGAAGCGGGTAGGCAGCTGTATATCAGGGAGTATCCCTTCTGAGAATAAAAACAGCTGGCGCTTGTTAAGGTAATTACACAGGGGAAAGGATAATGTACTGGGAACTCCTCAGAAGAATCTGATTTGTGGTGAGGGGAGAGAGATAAAAGCTCATTTAGGAACGACATGAACATGCTGCGTAGGTAGCTGTTTATCAGTAAATATCTCCACTGAGATTAAGAAAAGCAGTAGCTTAATAAATTAAGTACTTCCTGGTATGGTTACTGTACTGGTAACTCCCCAAAAAGAATCTGCATTCTGGTGAGGGAACAGAGAAAAAAGCTCATTTAGGACCTGCACTTACGAAGGGGGTAGGCAGCAGTATATCAGGGAGTATCCATTCTGAGAATAAAAACAGCTGGAGCTTGTTAAGGTAATTACACAGGGGAAAGGATAATGTACTGGGAACTCCTCAGAAGAATCTGATTTGTGGTGAGAGGAGAGAGATAAAAGCTCATTTGGGAACGACATATACATGCTGCGTAGGTAGCTGTTTATCAGTAAATATCTCCACTGAGATTAAGAAAAGCAGTAGCTTGGTAACTCCCCAAAAGAATCTGGATTGTGGTTAGGGAACAGAGAAAAAAGCTCATTAAGGACCTGCACTTAGGAAGGGGGTAGGCAGCTGTATATCAGGGAGTAAACCTTCTGAGAATAAAAACAGCTGGAGCTTGTTAAGGTAATTACACAGGGGAAAGGATAATGTACTGGGAACTCCTCAGAAGAATCTGATTTTTGGTGAGGGGAGAGAGATAAAAGCTCATTTGGGAACGACATGAACATGCTGCGTAGGTAGCTGTTTATCAGTAAATATCTCCACTGAGATTAAGAAAAGCAGTAGCTTAATAAATTAAGTACTTCCTGGTATGGTTACTGTACTGAGAACTCCGCAAAAGAATCTGGATTGTGGTGAGGGAACAGAGAAAAAAGCTCATTTAGCACCTGCACTTACGAAGGGTGTAGGCAGCTGTATATCAGGGAGTAAACCTTCTGAGAATAAAAACAGCTGGAGCCTATTAAGGTAATTACACAGGGGAAAGGATAATGTACTGGGAACTCCTCAGAAGAATCTGATTTTTGGTGAGGGGAGAGAGATAAAAGGTCATTTAGGAACGACATGAAAATGCTGCATAGGTAACTGTTTATCAGTAAATATCTCCACTGAGATTAAGAAAAGCAGTAGCTTAATAAATTAAGTACTTGCTGGTATGGTTACTGTACTGGTAACTCCCCAAAAGAATCTGGATTGTGGTGAGGGAACAGAGAAAAAAGCTCATTTAGTACCTGCACTTACCAAGGGGTTAGGCAGCTGTATATCAGGGAGTAAACCTTCTGAGAATAAAAACAGCTGGAGCTTCTTTAGGAAATTACACAGGGGAAAGGATAGTGTACTGGGAACTCCTCAGAGGAATCTGATATATGGTGAGGGGAGAGAGATAAAAGCTCATTTAGGAACGACATGAAAATGCTGCATAGGTGGCTGTTTATCAGAAAATATCTCCGCTGAGATTAAGAAAAGCAGTACCTTAATAAATCAAGTACTTCCTGGTATGGTTACTGTACTGGTAACTCCCCAAAAGGATCTGGATTGTGGTGAGGGAACAGAGAAAAAAGCTCCTTTAGGACCTGCACTTATGAAGGTTGTAGGCAGCTGTATATCAGGGAGTATACCTTCTGAGAATAAAAACAGCTGAACCTTGTTAAGGTAATTACACAGGGGAAAGGATAATGTAATGGGAACTCCTCAGAAGAATCTGATTTGTGGTGAGGGTGAAGGATAAAAGCTCATTTAGTAACGACATGAACATGCTGCGTATGTAGCTGTTTATCAGTAAATATCTCCACTGAGATTAAGAAAAGCAGTAGCTTAATAAATTAAGTACTTCCTGGTATGGTTTCTGTACTGGTAACTCCCCAAAAGAATCTGGATTGTGGTGAAGGAACAGAGGAAAAAGCTCATTTACGACCTGCCCTTATGAAGGGGGTAGGCAGCTGTATATCAGGAAGTATCCCTTCAGAGAGTAAAAAGAGCTGGAGCTTGTTAAGGTAATTACACAGGGGAAAGGATAATGTCCTGGGAACTCCTCAGAAGAATCTGAGTTGTGGTGAGGGGAGAGTGATAAAAGCTCATTTAGAAACGACATAAACATGCTGCGTATGTAGCTGTTTATCAGTAAATATCTCCAGTGAGATTAAGAAAAGGAGTAGCTTAATAAATTAAGTACTTCCTGGTATGGTTACTGTACTGGTAACTCCCCAAAAGAATCTGGATTGTGGTGAGGGAAGAGAGAAAAAAGCTCATTTAAGACCTGCACTTACGAAGGCGGTAGTCAGCTGTATATCAGGGAGTACACCTTCCGAGAATAAAAACAGCTGGAGCTTGTTAAGGTAATTACACAGGGGAAAGGATAATGTACTGGGAACTCCTCAGAAGAATCTGATTTGTGGTGAGGGAAGAGAGATAAAAGCTCATTTAGGAACGACAGGAACATTCTTCGCAGGTAGCTTTTATCAGTAAATATCTCCACTGAGATTAAGAAAGCAGTAGCTTGGTAACTACCCAAAAGAATCTGGATTGTGGTGAGGGAACAGAGAAAAAAAGCTCATTTAGTACCTTCACTTACGAAGGGGGGAGGCAGCTGTATATCAGGGAGTAAACCTTCTGAGAATAAAAACAGCGGGAGCTTGTTAAGGTAATTACACAGGGGAAAGGATAATGTACTGGGAACTCCTCAGAAGAATCTGATTTGTGGTGAGGGGAGAGAGATAAAAGCTCAATTGGGAACGACATGAACATGCTGCATAGTTAGCTGTTTATCAGTAAATATCTCCACTGAGATTAAGAAAAGCAGTAGCTTGGTAACTCCCCAAAAGAATCTGGATTGCGGTGAGGGAACAGAGAAAAAAGCTCATTTAGGACCTGCACTTACGAAGGTGGTAGGCAGCTGTAAATCAGGGAGTAAACCTTCTGAGAATAAAAACAGCTGGAGCTTTTTAAGGTAATTACACAGGGGAAAGGATAATGTACTGGGAACTCCTCAGAAGAATGTGAGTTGTGGTGAGGGGAGAGTGATAAAAGCTCATTTAGGAACGACATGAACATGCTGCTTAGGTAGCTGTTTATCAGTAAATATCTCCACTGAGATTAAGAAAAGCAGTAGCTTAATAAATTAAGTACTTCCTGGTATGGTTACTGTACTGGTAACTCCCCAAAAGAATCTGGATTGTGGTGAGGGAACAGAGAAAAAAGCTCATTTAGGATCTGCACTTACGAAGCGGGTAGGCAGCTGTATATCAGGGAGTAAACCTTCTGAGAATAAAAACAGCTGGAGCCTATTAAGGTAATTACACAGGGGAAAGGATAATGTACTGGGAACTCCTCAGAAGAATCTGATTTGTGGTGCGGGGAGAGAGATAAAAGCTCATTTGGGAACGACATGAACATGCTGCGTAGGTAGCTGTTTATCAGTAAATATCTCCACTGAGATTAAGAAAAGCAGTAGCTTGGTAACTCCCCAAAAGAATCTGGATTGTGGTGAGGGAACAGAGAAAAAAGCTCATTTAGGACCTGCACTTAGGAAGGGGGTAGGCAGCTGTATATCAGGGAGTAAACCTTCTGAGAATAAAAACAGCTGGAGCTTTTTAAGGTAATTACACAGGGGAAAGGATAATGTACTGGGAACTCCTCAGAAGAATCTGATTTGTGGTGAGGGGAGAGAGATAAAAGCTCATTTAGAACGACATGAACATGATGTGTAGGTAGCTGTTTATCAGTAAATATCTCCACTGAGATTAAGAAAAGCAGTAGATTAATAAATTAAGTACTTCCTGGTATGGTTACTGTACTGGTAACTCCCCAAAAGAATCTGGATTGTGGTGAGGGAACAGAGAAAAAAGCTCATTTAGGATCTGCACTTACGAAGCGGGTAGGCAGCTGTATATCAGGGAGTATCCCTTCTGAGAATAAAAACAGCTGGCGCTTGTTAAGGTAATTACACAGGGGAAAGGATAATGTACTGGGAACTCCTCAGAAGAATCTGATTTGTGGTGAGGGGAGAGAGATAAAAGCTCATTTAGGAACGACATGAACATGCTGCGTAGGTAGCTGTTTATCAGTAAATATCTCCACTGAGATTAAGAAAAGCAGTAGCTTAATAAATTAAGTACTTCCTGGTATGGTTACTGTACTGGTAACTCCCCAAAAAGAATCTGCATTCTGGTGAGGGAACAGAGAAAAAAGCTCATTTAGGACCTGCACTTACGAAGGGGGTAGGCAGCAGTATATCAGGGAGTATCCATTCTGAGAATAAAAACAGCTGGAGCTTGTTAAGGTAATTACACAGGGGAAAGGATAATGTACTGGGAACTCCTCAGAAGAATCTGATTTGTGGTGAGAGGAGAGAGATAAAAGCTCATTTGGGAACGACATATACATGCTGCGTAGGTAGCTGTTTATCAGTAAATATCTCCACTGAGATTAAGAAAAGCAGTAGCTTGGTAACTCCCCAAAAGAATCTGGATTGTGGTTAGGGAACAGAGAAAAAAGCTCATTAAGGACCTGCACTTAGGAAGGGGGTAGGCAGCTGTATATCAGGGAGTAAACCTTCTGAGAATAAAAACAGCTGGAGCTTGTTAAGGTAATTACACAGGGGAAAGGATAATGTACTGGGAACTCCTCAGAAGAATCTGATTTTTGGTGAGGGGAGAGAGATAAAAGCTCATTTGGGAACGACATGAACATGCTGCGTAGGTAGCTGTTTATCAGTAAATATCTCCACTGAGATTAAGAAAAGCAGTAGCTTGGTAACTCCCCAAAAGAATCTGGATTGTGGTGAGGGAACAGAGAAAAAAGCTCATTTAGGACCTGCACTTACGAAGGTGGTAGGCAGCTGTATATCAGGGAGTAAATCTTCTGAGAATAAAAGCAGCTGGAGCTTGTTAAGGTAATTACACAGAGGATAGGATAATGTACTTGGAACTCCTCAGAAGAATCTGATTTGTGGTGAGGGGAGAGAGATAAAAGCTAATTTAGGAACGACATGAACATGCTGTGTAGGTAGCTGTTTATCAGTAAATATCTCCACTGAGATTAAGAAATGCAGTAGCTTAATAAATTAAGTACTTCCTGGTATGGTTACTGTACTGAGAACTCCGCAAAAGAATCTGGATTGTGGTGAGGGAACAGAGAAAAAAGCTCATTTAGCACCTGCACTTACGAAGGGTGTAGGCAGCTGTATATCAGGGAGTAAACCTTCTGAGAATAAAAACAGCTGGAGCCTATTAAGGTAATTACACAGGGGGAAAGGATAATGTACTGGGAACTCCTCAGAAGAATCTGATTTTTGGTGAGGGGAGAGAGATAAAAGGTCATTTAGGAACGACATGAAAATGCTGCATAGGTAACTGTTTATCAGTAAATATCTCCACTGAGATTAAGAAAAGCAGTAGCTTAATAAATTAAGTACTTGCTGGTATGGTTACTGTACTGGTAACTCCCCAAAAGAATCTGGATTGTGGTGAGGGAACAGAGAAAAAAGCTCATTTAGTACCTGCACTTACCAAGGGGTTAGGCAGCTGTATATCAGGGAGTAAACCTTCTGAGAATAAAAACAGCTGGAGCTTCTTTAGGAAATTACACAGGGGAAAGGATAGTGTACTGGGAACTCCTCAGAGGAATCTGATATATGGTGAGGGGGAGAGAGATAAAAGCTCATTTAGGAACGACATGAAAATGCTGCATAGGTGGCTGTTTATCAGAAAATATCTCCGCTGAGATTAAGAAAAGCAGTACCTTAATAAATCAAGTACTTCCTGGTATGGTTACTGTACTGGTAACTCCCCAAAAGGATCTGGATTGTGGTGAGGGAACAGAGAAAAAAGCTCCTTTAGGACCTGCACTTATGAAGGTTGTAGGCAGCTGTATATCAGGGAGTATACCTTCTGAGAATAAAAACAGCTGAACCTTGTTAAGGTAATTACACAGGGGAAAGGATAATGTAATGGGAACTCCTCAGAAGAATCTGATTTGTGGTGAGGGTGAAGGATAAAAGCTCATTTAGTAACGACATGAACATGCTGCGTATGTAGCTGTTTATCAGTAAATATCTCCACTGAGATTAAGAAAAGCAGTAGCTTAATAAATTAAGTACTTCCTGGTATGGTTTCTGTACTGGTAACTCCCCAAAAGAATCTGGATTGTGGTGAAGGAACAGAGGAAAAAGCTCATTTACGACCTGCCCTTATGAAGGGGGTAGGCAGCTGTATATCAGGAAGTATCCCTTCAGAGAGTAAAAAGAGCTGGAGCTTGTTAAGGTAATTACACAGGGGAAAGGATAATGTCCTGGGAACTCCTCAGAAGAATCTGAGTTGTGGTGAGGGGAGAGTGATAAAAGCTCATTTAGAAACGACATAAACATGCTGCGTATGTAGCTGTTTATCAGTAAATATCTCCAGTGAGATTAAGAAAAGGAGTAGCTTAATAAATTAAGTACTTCCTGGTATGGTTACTGTACTGGTAACTCCCCAAAAGAATCTGGATTGTGGTGAGGGAAGAGAGAAAAAAGCTCATTTAAGACCTGCACTTACGAAGGCGGTAGTCAGCTGTATATCAGGGAGTACACCTTCCGAGAATAAAAACAGCTGGAGCTTGTTAAGGTAATTACACAGGGGAAAGGATAATGTACTGGGAACTCCTCAGAAGAATCTGATTTGTGGTGAGGGGAGAGAGATAAAAGCTCATTTAGGAACGACAGGAACATTCTTCGCAGGTAGCTTTTATCAGTAAATATCTCCACTGAGATTAAGAAAGCAGTAGCTTGGTAACTCCCCAAAAGAATCTGGATTGTGGTGAGGGAACAGAGAAAAAAAGCTCATTTAGTACCTTCACTTACGAAGGGGGGAGGCAGCTGTATATCAGGGAGTAAACCTTCTGAGAATAAAAAGAGCTGGAGCTTGTTAAGGTAATTACACAGGGGAAAGGATAATGTACTGGGCACTAGTCAGAAGAATCTGATTTGTGGTGAGGGGAGAGAGATAAAAGCTAATTTAGAACGACATGAACATGCTGTGTAGGTAGCTGTTTATCAGTAAATAACTCCATTGAGAATAAGAAAAGCAGTTGCTTAATAAATTAAGTACTTCCTGGTATGGTTACTGTACTGGTAACTCCCCAAAAGAATCTGGATTGTGGTGAGGGAACAGAAAAAAAAGCTCATTGAGGACCTGCAATTACGAAGGGGGTAAGCAGCTGTATATCAGGGAGTATCCCTTCTGAGAATAAAAACAACTGGAGCTTGTTACGGTAATTACACAGGGAAAAGGATAATGTACTGGGAACTCCACAGAAGCATCTGATTTGCGGTGAGCGGAGAGATATAAATGCTCATTTAGGAACGACATGAACATGCTGCGTAGGTAGCTGTTGATCTGTCAATATCTCCACTGAGATTAAGAAAAGCAGTAGCGGGGCTGGGGATATGGCTTAGTGGCAAGAGAGCTTGCCTCGTATGCATGAGGCCCTGGGTTCAATTCCCCAGCACCACATATACAGAAAACGGCCAGAAGTGGGCGCTGTGGCTCAAGTGGCAGAGTGCTAACCTTGAGGAAAAAGAAGCCAGGGACAGTGCTCAGGCCCTGAGTTCAAGGCCCAGGACTGGCCAAAAAAAAAAAAAAAAAGAAAGAAAAGCAGTATCTTAATAAATTAAGTACTTCCTGGTATGGTTACTGTACTGGTAACTCCCCAAAAGAATCTGGATTGTGGTGAGGGAACAGAGAAAAAAAGCTCATTTAGGACCTGCACTTAAGAAGGGGGTAGGCAGCTGTATATCAGGGAGTATCCCTTCTGAGAATAAAAACAGCGGGAGCTTGTTAAGGTAATTACACAGGGGAAAGGATAATGTACTGGGAACTCCTCAGAAGAATCTGATTTGTGGTGAGGGGAGAGAGATAAAAGCTCATTTAGGAACGACATGAACATGCTGCGTAGGTAGCTGTTTATCAGTAAATATCTCCACTGAGATTAAGAAAAGCAGTAGCTTAATAAATTAAGTACTTCCTGGTATGGTTACTGTACTGGTAACTCCCCAAAAGAATCTGGATTGTGGTGAGGGAACAGAGAAAAAAGCTCTGCATATATTTTAGAGATGAGGCCTTTGTCTGTTGAATGTCCGGTAAAGATCTTCTCCCAGTCTTTGGGCTTTCTGTTTATCTTGAGAGCTATGTCCTTTGCCGTGCAGAAGCTCTGGAGTTTGATGCAGTCCCATTTGTCCAAACTTTCTTTGATTTGTAGCCTTTCAGGGACTTTGTTAAGGAAGTTCTGTCCTGTGCCATGGAGCCCAAGTGTTTCTCCTACTCCTTCCTTTAGTGTCTTCAGGGTGCCTGTTTTGATTTCAAGGTCTTTAATCCATTTGGAATTGATTTTGGTGCAGGGTGATATATAAGGATCTAGTTTTAGTTTGTTGCATGTGTTGAGCCAGTTTTGCCAGCACCACTTGTTAAAGAGTCTATCTTTCTTCCATACTATTGTTATAGCTCCTTTATCAAAGATTAAGTAGGCATAGTTCTGTGGGTTTAATTCTGGGTCTTCAATTCTGTTCCATTGGTCTTCAGGCCTGTTCCGGTGCCAATACCAAGCTGTTTTTATTACTATAGCTTTATAATTACCTTCTTCCAAAACAAAACTGCAAAGAACCAATATCCCCCTCATCAAGTGGGCTAAAGACTTGCAAAGAAACTTCTCTGATGAGGAAATGAGAATGGCCAATAGACATATGAAAAAATGCTCTACATCACTGGCCATAAAGGAAATGCAAATGAAAACAACCTTGAGATTCCATCTCACCCCAGCAAGAATGTCATATATCAAGAAAACTAATAATAACAATTGTTGGAGGGGATGTGGCCAAAAGGGAACCCTACTTCATTGTTGGTGGGAATGTAAACTGGTTCAGCCACTCTGGCAAGCAGTATGGAGATTCCTCAGAAGCCTCAATATAGAACTCCCCTATGACCCAGCAGCCCCACTGTTGGGTATCTACCCAAAAGCCCACAAACAAAATCACAGTAATGCCACCAGCACAACAATGTTCATCGCAGCACAATTTGTCATAGCGAGAAGCTGGAACCAACCCAGATGCCCCTCCATAGATGAATGGATCAGGAAAATGTGGTACATTTACACAATGGAATATTATGCCTCTATCAGAAAGAATGATATTGTTCCATTTGTAAGGAAATGGAAGGACTTGGAAAAAGTTATACTAAGTGAAGTGAGCCAGACTCAAAGAAACATGGACTCTATGGCCTCCCTTATTGGGAATAATTAGTACAGGTTTAGGCAAGCCAGAGCAGAGCATCAAAAGGCCCAATAGCTATACACTTAGAAAAAAATAAGAGGATGCTAAGTGAAATGAACTCCATGTTATGGAAACAAGTGATATATCACAGTTGTAACTACTTTCAACGTCCTAGGTGTATGTGTAGTTTCTATTATTGATGATGTTTTGTATCACCTTCCTATGTTTGTACCTACACTATCTCTGTAATCTTATCTGAGTATATTGGAAACCGTGTTTACTGGTATTGGAAGTAGGAAATTCAAAGGGAATACCAAATTCGAGAGACACAGGGTAAAAAAAGAGAAATAACTACAAAAGCAATACTTGCTAAACTGTTTGGTGTAAGTGAACTGAACACCTGGGGGTGGTAGGGAAAGGGGGGGAGGGAGGAGGCCATGAGGGACAAGGCAACAAACAGTACAAGAAATGTATCCAATGACCAACGTATGATACTGTAACCTCTCTGTACGTCAGTTAAAGAAAAAGCTCATTTAGTACCTGCACTTACGAAGGGGGTAGGCAGCTGTATATCAGGGAGTAAACCTTCTGAGAGTAAAAACAGCTGGAGCTTGTTAAGGTAATTACACAGGGGAAAGGATAATGTACTGGGAACTCCTCAGAAGAATCTGATATGTGGTGAGGGAAGAGAGATAAATGATCATTTAGGAACGACATGAACATGCTGCGTAGGTAGCATTTTATCAGTAAATATCTCCACTGAGATTAAGAAAAGCAGTAGCTTAATAAATTAAGTACTTCCTGGTATGGTTACTGTACTGGTAACTCCCCAAAAGAATCTGATTTGTGGTGAGGGGAGAGAGATAAAAGCTCATTTAAGAACGACCTGAACATGCTGCGTAGGTAGCTGTTTATCAGTAAATATCTCCACTGAGATTAAGAAAAGAAGTAGCTTAATAAATAAAGTCCTTCCTGGTATGGTTACTGTACTAGTAACTCCCCAAAAGAATCTGGATTGTGGTGAGGGAACAGAGAAAAAAGCTCATTTAGGACCTGCACTTACGAAGGGGGTAGGCAGATGTATATCAGGGAGTAAACCTTCTGAGAATAAAAACAGCTGGAG
The DNA here is from genome assembly GCF_023159225.1 of Perognathus longimembris pacificus. Taxonomy (NCBI): domain Eukaryota; kingdom Metazoa; phylum Chordata; class Mammalia; order Rodentia; family Heteromyidae; genus Perognathus; species Perognathus longimembris. Next base: position 16,121 of record NW_025956959.1, read on the forward strand.
CTTGTTAAGGTAATTACACAGGGGAAAGGATAAAGTACTGGGAACTCCTCAGAAGAATCTGATTTGTGGTGAGGGGAGAGAGATAAAAGCTCATTTAGGAACGACGTGAACATGCTGCGTAGGTAGCTGTTTATCAGTAAATATCTCCACTGAGATTAAGAAAAGCAGTAGCTTAATAAATTAAGTACTTCCTGGTATGGTTAATGTACTGGTAACTCCCCAAACGAATCTGGATTGTGGTGAGGGAACAGAGAAAAAAGCTCATTTAGGACCTGACTTACGAAGGGGGTAGGCAGCTGTATATCAGGGAGTAAACCTTCTGAGAATAAAAACAGCTGGAGCTTGTTAAGATATTTACACAGGGGAAAGGATAATGTACTGGGAACTCCTCAGAAGAATCTGATTTGTGGTGAGGGGAGAGAGATAAAAGCTCATTTAAGAACGACATGAACATGCTGCATAGGTAGCTGTTTATCAGTAAATATCTCCACTGAGATTAAGAAAAGCAGTAGCTTAATAAATTAAGTACTTCCTGGTATGGTTACTGTACTGGTAACTCCCCAAAAGAATCTGATTTGTGGTGAGGGGAGAGAGATAAAAGCTCATTTAAGAACGACCTGAACATGCTGCGTAGGTAGCTGTTTATCAGTAAATATCTCCACTGAGATTAAGAAAAGCAGTAGCTTAATAAATAAAGTACTTCCTGGTATGGTTACTGTACTAGTAACTCCCCAAAAGAATCTGGATTGTGGTGAGGGAACAGAGAAAAAAGCTCATTTAGGACCTGCACTTACGAAGGGGGTAGGCAGATGTATATCAGGGAGTAAACCTTCTGAGAATAAAAACAGCTGGAGCTTGTTAAGGTAATTACACAGGGGAAAGGATAAAGTACTGGGAACTCCTCAGAAGAATCTGATTTGTGGTGAGGGGAGAGAGATAAAAGCTCATTTAGGAACGACGTGAACATGCTGCGTAGGTAGCTGTTTATCAGTAAATATCTCCACTGAGATTAAGAAAAGCAGTAGCTTAATAAATTAAGTACTTCCTGGTATGGTTAATGTACTGGTAACTCCCCAAACGAATCTGGATTGTGGTGAGGGAACAGAGAAAAAAGCTCATTTAGGACCTGACTTACGAAGGGGGTAGGCAGCTGTATATCAGGGAGTAAACCTTCTGAGAATAAAAACAGCTGGAGCTTGTTAAGATATTTACACAGGGGAAAGGATAATGTACTGGGAACTCCTCAGAAGAATCTGATTTGTGGTGAGGGGAGAGAGATAAAAGCTCATTTAGGAACGACATGAACATGCTGCATAGGTATCTGTTTATCAGTAAATATCTCCACTGAGATTAAGAAAAGCAGTAGTTTAATAAATTAAGTACTTCCTGGTATGGTTACTGTACTGGTAACTCCCCAAAAGAATCTGGATTGTGGTGAGGGAACCGAGAAAAAAGCTCATTTAGGACCTGCACTTACGAAGGGGGTAGGCAGCTGTATAACAGGGAGTATCCCTTCAGAGAATAAAAACAGCTGGGGATTGTTAAGGTAATTACACTGGGAAAAGGATAATGTACTGGGAACTCCGCAGAAGAATCTGATTTGTGGTGAGGGGATAGAGATAAAAGCTCATTTAGGAACGACATGAAAATGCTGCATAGGTAGATGTTTATCAGTAAATATCTCCACTGAGATTAAGAAAAGCAGTAGCTTAAAAAATTAAGTACTTCCTGGCATGGTTACTGTAGTGGTAACTCCCCAAAAGAATCTGGATTGTGGTGGGGGAACAGAGAAAAAAGCTCATTTAGGACCTGCACGTAGGAAGGGGGTAGGCAGCTGTATATCAGGGAGTAAACCTTCTGAGAATAAAAACAGCTGGAGCTTGTTAAGGTATTTACACAGGGGAAAGGATAATGTACTGGGAACTCCTCAGAAGAATCTGATTTGTGGTGAGGGGAGAGAGATAAAAGCTCATTTAGGAACGACATGAACATGCTGCGTAGGTAGCTGTTTATCAGTAAATATCTCCACTGAGATTAAGAAAAGCAGTAGTTTAATAAATTAAGTACTTCCTGGTGTGGTTACTGTACTGGTAACTCCCCAAAAGAATCTGGATTGTGGTGAGGGCACAGAGAAAAAAGCTCATTTAGGACCTGCACTTACGAAGGGGGTAGGCAGCTGTATAACAGGGAGTATCCCTTCTGAGAATAAAAACAGCTGGGGATTGTTAAGGTAATTAAACAGGGGAAAGGATAATGTACTGGGAACTCCGCAGAAGAATCTGATTTGTGTTGAGGGGAGAGAGATAAAAGCTCATTTGGGAACGACATGAACATGCTGCGTAGGTAGCTGTTTATCAGTAAATATCTCCACTGAGATTAAGAAAAGCAGTAGCTTAATAAAGTAAGTACTTCCTGGTATGGTTACTGTACTGGTAACTCCCCATAAGAATCTGGATTGTGGTGAGGGAACAGTGAAAAAAGCTCATTTAGGACCTGCACTTACGAAGGGGGTAGGCAGCTGTATATCAGGGAGCAATCATTCTGAGAATAAAAACAGCTGGAGCTTGTTAAGGTAATTACACAGGGGAAAGGATAATGTACTGGGAACTCCTTAGAAGAATCTGATTTGTGGTGAGGGGAGAGAGATAAAAGCTCTTTTAGGAACGACATGAACATGCTGCATATGTAGCTGTTTATCAGTAAATATCTCCAATGAGATTAAGAAAAGCAGTAGCTTAATAAAGTAAGTACTTCCTGGTATGGTTACTGTACTGATAACTCCCCAAAAGAATCTGGACTGTGGTGAGGGAACAGAGAAAAAAGCTCATTTAAGACCTGCACTTACGAAGTGCTTAGGCAGCTGTATATCAGGGAGTAAACCTTCTGAGAATAAAAACAGCTGGAGCTTGTTAAGGTAATTACACAGGGGAAAGGAGAATGTACTGGGAAATCCTCAGAAAAGTCTGATTTGTGGTGAGGGGAGAGAGATAAAAGCTCATTTAGGAACGACATGAACCTGCTGCTTAGGTAGCTGTTTACCAGTAAATATCTCCACTGAGATTAAGAAAAGCAGTAGCTTAATAAATTAAGTACTTCCTGGTATGGTTACTGTACTGGGAAATCCACAAAAGAATCTGGATTGTGGTGAGGGAACAGAGAGAAAAGCTCATTTAAGACCTGCACTTACGAAGGGGGTAGGCAGCTGTATATCAGGGAGCAATCATTCTGAGAATAAAAACAGCTGGAGCTTGTTAAGGTAATTACACGGGGGAAAGGATAATGTACTGGGAACTCCTTAGAAGAATCTGATTTGTGGTGAGGGGAGAGAGATAAAAGCTCATTTAGGAACGACATGAACATGCTGCGTAGGTAGCTGTTTATCAGTAAATATCTCCACTGAGATTAAGAAAAGCAGTAGCTTAATAAATTAAGTACTTCCTGGTATGGTTACTGTACTGGTAACTCCCCAAAAGAATCTGGATTGTGGTGAGGGAACAGAGAAAAAAGCTCATTTAGGACCTGCACTTACGAAGGGGGTAGGCAGCTGTATATCAGGGAGTAAACCTTCTGAGAATAAAAACAGCTGGAGATTGTTAAGGTAATTACACAGGGGAAAGGATAATGTACTGGGAACTCCTCAGAAGAATCTGATTTGTGGTGAGGGGAGAGAGATAAATGCGCATTTAGGAACGACATGAACATACTGCGTAGGTAGCAGTTTATCAGTAAATATCTCCACTGAGATTAAGAAAAGCAGTAGCTTAATAAATCTAGTACTTCCTGGTATGGTTACTGTACTGGTAACTCCCCAAAAGAATCTGGATTGTGGTGAGGGAACAGAGGAAAAAGCTCATTTAGGACCTGCAATTACGAAGGGGGTAGGCAGCTGTATATCAGGGAGTAAACCTTCTGAGAATAAAAACAGCTGGAGCTTGTTAAGGTAATTACACAGGGGAAAGGACAATGTACTGGGAACTCCTCAGAAGAATCTGATTTCTGGTGAGGGGAGAGAGATAAAAGCTCATTTAGGAACGACATGAACATGCTGCGTAGGTAGCTGTTTATCAGTAAATATCTCCACTGAGATTAAGGAAAGCAGTAGCTTAATAAATTAAGTACTTCCTGGTACGGTTCCTGTACTGGTAACTCCCCAAAAGAATCTGGATTGTGGTGAGGGAACAGAGGAAAAAGCTCATTTAGGACCTGCAATTACGAAGGGGGTAGGCAGCTGTATATCAGGGAGTAAACCTTCTGAGAATAAAAACAGCTGGAACTTGTTAAGGTAATTACACAGGGGAAAGGATAATGTACTGGGAACTCCTCAGAAGAATCTGATTTGTGGTGAGGGGAGAGAGATAAAAGCTCATTTAGGAACGACATGAACATGCTGCATAGGTAGCTGTTTATCAGTAAATATCTCCACTGAGATTACGAAAAGCACAGGGAAAAGGATAAAGTACTGGGAACTCTTCAGAAGAATCTGGTTTTTTGGTGAGGGGACAGAGATAAAAGCTCATTTAGGTACGACATGAACATGCTGCGTAGGTAGCTGTTTATCAGTAAATATCTCCACTGAGATTAAGAAAAGCAGTAGCTTAATAAATTAAGTACTTCCTGGTATGGTTACTGTACTGGTAACTCCCGAAAAGAATCTGGATTGTGGTGAGGGAACAGAGAAAAAAGCTCATTTAGGACCTGCACTTACGAAGGGGGTAGGCAGCTGTATATCAGGGAGTAAATCTTCTGAGAATAAAAACAGCTGGAGCTTGTTAAGGTAATTACACAGGGGAAAGGATAATGTACTGGGAACTCCTCAGAAGAATCTGATTTGTGGTGAGGGCAGAGAGATAAAAGCTTATTTACGAACGACATGAACATGCTGCGTAGGTAGCTGTTTATCAGTAAATATCTCCACTGAGATTAAGAAAAGCAGTAGCTTAATAAATTAAGTACTTCCTGGTATGGTTACTGTACTGGTAACTCCCCAAAAGAATCTGGATTGTGGTGAGGGAACAGAGAAAAAATCTCATTTAGGACCTGCACTTACGAAGGGGGTAGGCAGCTGTATATCAGGGAGTAAACATTCTGAGAATAAAAACAGCTGGAGCTTGTTAAGGTAATTACACAGGGGAAAGGATAATGTAATGGGAACTCCTCAGAAGAATCTGATTTGTGGTTACGGGAGAGAGATAAAAGCTCATTTAGGAACGACATGAACATGCTGCGTAGGTAGCTGTTTATCAGTAAATATCTCCACTGAGATTAAGAAAAGCAGTAGCTTAATAAATTAAGTACTTCCTGGTATGATTACTGTACTGGTAACTCCCCAAATGAATCTGGATTGTGGTGAGGGAACAGAGAAAAAAGCTCATTTAGGACCGGCACTTACGAAGGGGGTAGGCAGCTTTATATCAGGGAGTAAACCTTCTGAGAATAAAAACAGCTGGAGCTTGTTAAGGTAACTACACAGGGGAAAGGATAATGTACTGGGAACTCCTCAGAAGAATCTGATTTGTGGTGAGGGGAGAGAGATAAAAGCTCATTTAGGAACGACACGAACATGCTGCGTAGGTAGCTGTTTATCAGTAAATATCTCCACTGAGATTAAGAAAAGCAGTAGCTTAATAAATTAAGTACTTCCTGGTATGGTTACTGTACTAGTAACTCCCCAAAAGAACCTGGATTGTGGTGAGGGAACAGAGAAAAAAGCTGGTTTAGGACCTAAACTTACGACGGGGGTAGGCAGCTGTATATCAGGGAGTAAACCTTCTGAGAATAAAAACAGCTGGAGCTTGTTAAGGTAATTACATAGGGGAAAGGATATTGTACTGGGAACTCCTCAGAAGAATCTGATTTGTGGTGAGGGGAGAGAGATAAAAGCTCATTTAGGAACGACATGAACATGCTGTGTAGGTAGCTGTTTATCAGTAAATATCTCCACTGAGATTAAGAAAAGCAGTAGCTTAATAAATTAAGTACTTCCTGGTATGGTTACTGTACTGGTAACTCCCTAAAAGAATCTGGATTGTGGTGAGGGAACAGAGAAAAAAGCTCATTTAGGACCTGCACTTACGAAGGGGGTAGGCAGCTGTATATCAGGGAGTAAATCTTCTGAGAATAAAAACAGCTGGAGCTTGTTAAGGTAATTACACAGGGGAAAGGATAATGTACTGGGAACTCCTCAGAAGAATCTGATTTGTGGTGAGGGGAGAGAGATAAAAGCTTATTTACGAACGACATGAACATGCTGCGTAGGTAGCTGTTTATCAGTAAATATCTCCACTGAGATTAAGAAAAGCAGTAGCTTAATAAATTAAGTACTTCCTGGTATGGTTACTGTACTAGAAACTCCCCAAAAGAATCTGGATTGTGGTGAGGGAGCAGAGAAAAAAGCTCATTTAGGACCTGCACTTACGAAGGGGGTAGGCAGCTGTATATCAGGGAGAAACCTTCTGAAAATAAAAACAGCCTGAGCTTGTTAAGGTAATTACACAGGGGAAAGGATAATGTACTGGGAACTCCTTAGAAGAATCTGATTTGTGGTGAGGGGAGAGAGATAAAAGCTCATTTAGGAACGACATGAACATGCTGCATACGTAGCTGTTTATCAGTAAATATCTCCAATGAGATTAAGAAAAGCAGTAGCTTAATAAAGTAAGTACTTCCTGGCATGGTTACTGTAGTGGTAACTCCCCAAAAGAATCTGGATTGTGGTGAGGGAACATAGAAAAAAGCTCATTTAGGACCTGCACTTACGAAGGGGGTAGGCCCCTGTATATCAGGGAGTTCCCCTTGTGAGAATAAAAACAGCTGGAGCTTGTTAAGGTAATTACACAGGGGAAAGGATAATGTACTGGGAACTCCTCAGAAGAATCTGATTTGTGTTGAGGGGAGAGAGATAAAAGCTCATTTGGGAACGACATGAACATGCTGCGTAGGTAGCTGTTTATCAGTAAATATCTCCACTGAGATTAAGAAAAGCAGTAGCTTAATAAAGTAAGTACTTCCTGGTATGGTTACTGTACTGGTAACTCCCCAAAAGAATCTGGATTGTGGTGAGGGAACAGCGAAAAAAGCTCATTTAGGACCTGCACTTACGAAGGGGGTAGGAAGCTGTATATCAGGGAGCAATCATTCTGAGAATAAAAACAGCTGGAGCTTGTTAAGGTAATTACACAGGGGAAAGGATAATGTACTGGGAACTCCTTAGAAGAATCTGATTTGTGGTGAGGGGAGAGAGATAAAAGCTCATTTAGGAACTACATGAACATGCTGCATACGTAGCTGTTTATCAGTAAATATCTCCAATGAGATTAAGAAAAGCAGTAGCTTAATAAAGTAAGTACTTCCTGGTATGGTTACTGTACTGATAACTCCCCAAAAGAATCTGGACTGTGGTGAGGGAACAGAGAAAAAAGCTCATTTAAGACCTGCACTTACGAAGTGCTTAGGCAGCTGTATATCAGGGAGTAAACCTTCTGAGAATAAAAACAGCTGGAGCTTGTTAAGGTAATTACACAGGGGAAAGGAGAATGTCCTGGGAAATCCTCAGAAAAGTCTGATTTGTGGTGAGGGGAGAGAGATAAAAGCTCATTTAGGAACGACATGAACCTGCTGCTTAGGTAGCTGTTTACCAGTAAATATCTCCACTGAGATTAAGAAAAGCAGTAGCTTAATAAATTAAGTACTTCCTGGTATGGTTACTGTACTGGGAAATCCACAAAAGAATCTGGATTGTGGTGAGGGAACAGAGAGAAAAGCTCATTTAAGACCTGCACTTACGAAGGGGGTAGGCAGCTGTATATCAGGGAGCAATCATTCTGAGAATAAAAACAGCTGGAGCTTGTTAAGGTAATTACACGGGGGAAAGGATAATGTACTGGGAACTCCTTAGAAGAATCTGATTTGTGGTGAGGGGAGAGAGATAAAAGCTCATTTAGGAACGACATGAACATGCTGCGTAGGTAGCTGTTTATCAGTAAATATCTCCACTGAGATTAAGAAAAGCAGTAGCTTAATAAATTAAGTACTTCCTGGTATGGTTACTGTACTGGTAACTCCCCAAAAGAATCTGGATTGTGGTGAGGGAACAGAGAAAAAAGCTCATTTAGGACCTGCACTTACGAAGGGGGTAGGCAGCTGTATATCAGGGAGTAAACCTTCTGAGAATAAAAACAGCTGGAGATTGTTAAGGTAATTACACAGGGGAAAGGATAATGTACTGGGAACTCCTCAGAAGAATCTGATTTGTGGTGAGGGGAGAGAGATAAATGCTCATTTAGGAACGACATGAACATACTGCGTAGGTAGCAGTTTATCAGTAAATATCTCCACTGAGATTAAGAAAAGCAGTAGCTTAATAAATCTAGTACTTCCTGGTATGGTTACTGTACTGGTAACTCCCCAAAAGAATCTGGATTGTGGTGAGGGAACAGAGGAAAAAGCTCATTTTGGACCTGCAATTACGAAGGGGGTAGGCAGCTGTATATCAGGGAGTAAACCTTCTGAGAATAAAAACAGCTGGAGCTTGTTAAGGTAATTACACTGGGGAAAGGACAATGTACTGGGAACTCCTCAGAAGAATCTGATTTCTGGTGAGGGGAGAGAGATAAAAGCTCATTTAGGAACGACATGAACATGCTGCGTAGGTAGCTGTTTATCAGTAAATATCTCCACTGAGATTAAGGAAAGCAGTAGCTTAATAAATTAAGTACTTCCTGGTACGGTTCCTGTACTGGTAACTCCCCAAAAGAATCTGGATTGTGGTGAGGGAACAGAGGAAAAAGCTCATTTAGGACCTGCAATTACGAAGGGGGTAGGCAGCTGTATATCAGGGAGTAAACCTTCTGAGAATAAAAACAGCTGGAACTTGTTAAGGTAATTACACAGGGGAAAGGATAATGTACTGGGAACTCCTCAGAAGAATCTGATTTGTGGTGAGGGGAGAGAGATAAAAGCTCATTTAGGAACGACATGAACATGCTGCATAGGTAGCTGTTTATCAGTAAATATCTCCACTGAGATTACGAAAAGCACAGGGAAAAGGATAAAGTACTGGGAACTCTTCAGAAGAATCTGGTTTGTTGGTGAGGGGACAGAGATAAAAGCTCATTTAGGTACGACATGAACATGCTGCGTAGGTAGCTGTTTATCAGTAAATATCTCCACTGAGATTAAGAAAAGCAGTAGCTTAATAAATTAAGTACTTCCTGGTATGGTTACTGTACTGGTAACTCCCGAAAAGAATCTGGATTGTGGTGAGGGAACAGAGAAAAAAGCTCATTTAGGACCTGCACTTACGAAGGGGGTAGGCAGCTGTATATCAGGGAGTAAATCTTCTGAGAATAAAAAACAGCTGGAGCTTGTTAAGGTAATTACACAGGGGAAAGGATAATGTACTGGGAACTCCTCAGAAGAATCTGATTTGTGGTGAGGGGAGAGAGATAAAAGCTTATTTATGAACGACATGAACATGCTGCGTAGGTAGCTGTTTATCAGTAAATATCTCCACTGAGATTAAGAAAAGCAGTAGCTTAATAAATTAAGTACTTCCTGGTATGGTTACTGTACTGGTAACTCCCCAAAAGAATCTGGATTGTGGTGAGGGAACAGAGAAAAAATCTCATTTAGGACCTGCACTTACGAAGGGGGTAGGCAGCTGTATATCAGGGAGTAAACATTCTGAGAATAAAAACAGCTGGAGCTTGTTAAGGTAATTACACAGGGGAAAGGATAATGTAATGGGAACTCCTCAGAAGAATCTGATTTGTGGTGAGGGGAGAGAGATAAAAGCTCATTTAGGAACGACATGAACATGCTGCGTAGGTAGCTGTTTATCAGTAAATATCTCCACTGAGATTAAGAAAAGCAGTAGCTTAATAAATTAAGTACTTCCTGGTATGATTACTGTACTGGTAACTCCCCAAATGAATCTGGATTGTGGTGAGGGAACAGAGAAAAAAGCTCATTTAGGACCGGCACTTACGAAGGGGGTAGGCAGCTTTATATCAGGGAGTAAACCTTCTGAGAATAAAAACAGCTGGAGCTTGTTAAGGTAACTACACAGGGGAAAGGATAATGTACTGGGAACTCCTCAGAAGAATCTGATTTGTGGTGAGGGGAGAGAGATAAAAGCTCATTTAGGAACGACACGAACATGCTGCGTAGGTAGCTGTTTATCAGTAAATATCTCCACTGAGATTAAGAAAAGCAGTAGCTTAATAAATTAAGTACTTCCTGGTATGGTTACTGTACTAGTAACTCCCCAAAAGAACCTGGATTGTGGTGAGGGAACAGAGAAAAAAGCTGGTTTAGGACCTACACTTACGACGGGGGCAGGCAGCTGTATATCAGGGAGTAAACCTTCTGAGAATAAAAACAGCTGGAGCTTGTTAAGGTAATTACATAGGGGAAAGGATATTGTACTGGGAACTCCTCAGAAGAATCTGATTTGTGGTGAGGGGAGAGAGATAAAAGCTCATTTAGGAACGACATGAACATGCTGTGTAGGTAGCTGTTTATCAGTAAATATCTCCACTGAGATTAAGAAAAGCAGTAGCTTAATAAAGTAAGTACTTCCTGGTATGGTTACTGTACTGGTAACTCCCCAAAAGAATCTGGATTGTGGTGAGGGAACAGAGAAAAAAGCTCATTTAGGACCTGCACTTACGAAGGGGGTAGGCAGCTGTATATCAGGGAGCAATCATTCTGAGAATAAAAACAGCTGGAGCTTGTTAAGGTAATTACACAGGGGAAAGGATAATGTACTGGGAACTCCTTAGAAGAATCTGATTTGTGGTGAGGGGAGAGAGATAAAAGCTCATTTAGGAACTACATGAACATGCTGCATACGTAGCTGTTTATCAGTAAATATCTCCAATGAGATTAAGAAAAGCAGTAGCTTAATAAAGTAAGTACTTCCTGGTATGGTTACTGTACTGATAACTCCCCAAAAGAATCTGGACTGTGGTGAGGGAACAGAGAAAAAAGCTCATTTAAGACCTGCACTTACGAAGTGCTTAGGCAGCTGTATATCAGGGAGTAAACCTTCTGAGAATAAAAACAGCTGGAGCTTGTTAAGGTAATTACACAGGGGAAAGGAGAATGTCCTGGGAAATCCTCAGAAAAGTCTGATTTGTGGTGAGGGGAGAGAGATAAAAGCTCATTTAGGAACGACATGAACCTGCTGCTTAGGTAGCTGTTTACCAGTAAATATCTCCACTGAGATTAAGAAAAGCAGTAGCTTAATAAATTAAGTACTTCCTGGTATGGTTACTGTACTGGGAAATCCACAAAAGAATCTGGATTGTGGTGAGGGAACAGAGAGAAAAGCTCATTTAAGACCTGCACTTACGAAGGGGGTAGGCAGCTGTATATCAGGGAGCAATCATTCTGAGAATAAAAACAGCTGGAGCTTGTTAAGGTAATTACACAGGGGAAAGGATAATGTACTGGGAACTCCTCAGAAGAATCTGATTTGTGGTGAGGGGAGAGAGATAAAAGCTCATTTAGGAACGACATGAACATGCTGCGTAGGTAGCTGTTTATCAGTAAATATCTCCACTGAGATTAAGAAAAGCAGTAGCTTAATAAATTAAGTACTTCCTGGTATGGTTACTGTACAGGTAACTCCCCAAAAGAATCTGGATTGTGGTGAGGGAACAGAGAAAAAAGCTCATTTAAAACCTGCGCTTACGAAGGGGATAGGCAGCTGTATATCAGGGAGTAAACCTTATGAGAATAAAAACAGCTGGAGCTTGTTAAGGTAATTACACATGGGAAAGGATAATGTACTGGGAACTCCTCAGAAGAATCTGATTTGTGGTGAGGGGAGAGAGATAAAAGCTCATTTAGGAACGACATGAACATGCTGCGTAGGTAGCTGTTTATCAGTAAATATCTCCACTGAGATTAAAAAAAGCATTAGCTTAATAAATTAAGTACTTCCTGGTATGGTTACTGTACTAGTAACTCCCCAAAAGAACCTGGATTGTGGTGAGGGAACAGAGAAAAAAGCTGGTTTAGGACCTGCACTTACGAAGGGGGTAGGCAGGTGTATATCAGGGAGTAAACCTTCTGAGAATAAAAACAGCTGGAGCTTGTTAAGGTAATTACACAGGGGAAAGGATAATGTACTGGGAACTCCTCAGAAGAATCTGATTTCTGGTGAGCGGAGAGAGATAAAAGCTCATTTAGGACGACATGAACATGCTGCGTAGGTAGCTGTTTATCAGTAAATATCTCCACTGAGATTAAGAAAAGCAGTAGCTTAATAAATTAAGTACTTCCTGGTATGGTTACTGTACTGGTAACTCCCCAAAAGAATCTGGATTGTGGTGAGGGAACAGAGAAAAAAGCTCATTTAGCACCTGCACTTACGAAGGGGTAGGCAGCTGTATATCAGGGAGTAAACCTTCTGAGAATAAAAACAGCTGGAGTTTATAAAGGTAATTACACAGGGGAAAGGATGATGTACTGGGAACTCCTCAGAAGAATCTGATTTGTGGTGATGGGAGAGAGATAAAAGCTCATTTAGGAACGACATGCACATGCTGCGTAGGTAGCTGTTTATCAGTAAATATCTCCACTGAGATAAAGAAAAGCAGTAGCTTAATAAATTAAGTACTTCCTGGTATGGTTACTGTACTGGTACACTCCCCAAAAGAATCTGGATTGTGGTGAGGGAACAGAGAAAAAAGCTCATTTAGGACCTGCACTTACGAAGGGGGTAGGCAGCTGTATATCAGGGAGTAAACCTTCTGAGAATAAAAACAGCTGGAGCTTGTTAAGGTAATTACACAGGGGAAAGGATAATGTACTGGGAACTCTCAGAAGAATCTGATTTGTGGTGAGGGGAGAGAGATAAAAGCTCATTAGGAACGACATGAACATGCTGCGTAGGTAGCTGTTTATCAGTAAATATCTCCACTGAGATTAAGAAAAGCAGTAGCTTAATAAATTAAGTACTTCCTGGTATGGTTACTGTACAGGTAACTCCCCAAAAGAATCTGGATTGTGGTGAGGGAACAGAGAAAAAAGCTCATTTAAAACCTGCGCTTACGAAGGGGATAGGCAGCTGTATATCAGGGAGTAAACCTTATGAGAATAAAAACAGCCGGAGCTTGTTAAGGTAATTACACTGGGGAAAGGATAATGTACTGGTAACTGCCCAAAAGAATCTGGATTGTGGTGAGGGAACAGAGAAAAAAGCTCATTTAGGAACGACATGAACATAATGCGTAGGTAGCTGTTTATCAGTAAATATCTCCACTGATATTAAGAAAAGCAGTAGCTTAATAAATTAAGTACTTCCTGGTATGGTTACTGTACTAGTAACTCCCCAAAAGAACCTGGATTGTGGTGATGGAACAGAGAAAAAAGCTGGTTTAGGACCTGCACTTACGAAGGGGGTAGGCAGCTGTATATCAGGGAGTAAACCTTCTGAGAATAAAAACTGCTGGAGCTTGTTAAGGTAATTACACAGGGGAAAGGATAATATACTGGGAACTCCTCAGAAGAATCTGATTTGTGGTGAGGGGAGAGAGATAAAAGCTCATTTAGGAACGACATGAATATGCTGCGTAGGTAGCTGTTTATCAGTAAATATCTCCACTGAGATTAAGAAAAGCAGTAGCTTAATAAATTAAGTACTTCCTGGTATGGTTACTGTACTGGTAACTCCCCAAATGAATCTGGATTGTGGTGAGGGAACAGAGAAAAAAGCTCATTTAGGACCGGCACTTACGAAGGGGGTAGGCAGCTGTATATCAGGGAGTAAACCTTCTGAGAATAAAAACAGCTGGAGCTTGTTAAGGTAATTACACAGGGGAAAGGATAATGTACTGGGAACTCCTCAGAAGAATCTGATTTGTGATGAGGGGAGAGAGATAAAAGCTCATTTAGGAACGACATGAACATGCTGCATACGTAGCTGTTTATCAGTAAATATCTCCACTGAGATTAAAAAAAGCAGTAGCTTAATAAATTAAGTACTTCCTGGTATGGTTACTGTACTAGTAACTCCCCAAAATAACCTGGATTGTGGTGAGGGAACAGAGAAAAAAGCTGGTTTAGGACCTGCACTTACGAAGGGGGTAGGGAGCTGTATATCAGGGAGTAAACCTTCTGAGAATAAAAACATCTGGAGCTTGTTAAGGTAATTACACAGGGGAAAGGATAATGTACTGGGAAATCCTCAGAAGAATCTGATTTGTGGTGAGCGGAGAGAGATAAAAGCTCATTTAGGAACGACATGAACATTCTGCTTAGGTAGCTGTTTATCAGTAAATATCGCCACTGAGATTAAGAAAAGCAGTAGCTTAATAAATTAAGTACTTCCTTGTATGGTTACTGTACTGGTAACTCCACAAATGAATCTGGATTGTGTTGAGGGAACAGAGAAAAAAGCTCATTTAGGAACGACATGAACATGCTGCGTAGGTAGCAGTTTATCAGTAAATATCTCCACTGAGATTAAGAAAAGCAGTAGCTTAATAAATTAAGTACTTCCTCGTATGGTTACTGTACTAGTAACTCCCCAAAAGAACCTGGATTGTGGTGAGGGAACAGAGAAAAAAGCTGGTTTAGGACCTGCACTTAAGAAGGGGGTAGGCAGCTGTATATCCGGGAGTAAACCTTCTGAGAATAAAAACAGCTGGAGCTTGTTAAGGTAATTACACAGGGGAAAGGATAAAGTACTGGGAACTCCTCAGAAGAATCTGATTTGTGGTGAGGGGAGAGAGATAAAAGCTCATTTAGGAACGACGTGAACATGCTGCGTAGGTAGCTGTTTATCAGTAAATATCTCACTGAGATTAAGAAAAGCAGTAGCTTAATAAATTAGGTACTTCCTGGTATGGTTACTGTACTGGTAACTCCCCAAAAGAATCTGGATTGTGGTGAGGGAACAGAGAAAAAAGCTCATTTAGGAACGACATGAACATGCTGCGTAGGTAGCTGTTTATCAGTAAATATCTCCACTGAGATTAAGAAAAGCAGTAGCTTAATAAATTAAGTACTTCCTGGTATGGTTACTGTACTAGTAACTCCCCAAAAGAACCTGGCTTGTGGTGAGGGAACAGAGACAAAAGCTGGTTTAGGACCTGCACTTACGAAGGGGGTAGGCAGCTGTATATCAGGGAGTAAACCTTCTGAGAATAAAAACTGCTGGAGCTTGTTAAGGTAATTACACAGGGGAAAGGATAATATACTGGGAACTCCTCAGAAGAATCTGATTTGTGGTGAGGGGGAGAGAGATAAAAGCTCATTTAGGAACGACATGAACATGCTGCATATGTAGCTGTTTATCAGTAAATATCTCCACTGAGATTAAGAAAAGCAGTAGCTTAATAAATTAAGTACTTCCTGGTATGGTTACTGTACTGGTAACTCCCCAAATGAATCTGGATTGTGGTGAGGGAACAGAGAAAAAAGCTCATTTAGGACCTGCACTTACGAAGGGGGTAGGCAGGTGTATATCAGGGAGTTAACATTCTGAGAATAAAAACAGCTGGAGCTTGTTAAGGTAATACAGGGGAAAGGATAATGTACTGGGAACTCCTCAGAAGAATCTGATTTGTGGTGAGGGGAGAGAGATAAAAGCTCATTTAGGAACGACATGAACATGCTGCGTAGGTAGCTGTTTATCAGTAAATATCTCCACTGAGATTAAAAAAAGCAGTAGCTTAATAAATTAAGTACTTCCTGATATGGTTACTATACTAGTAACTACCCAAAAGAACCTGGATTGTGGTGAGGGAACAGAGAAAAAAGCTGGTTTAGGACCTGCACTTACGAAGGGGGTAGGCAGCTGGATATCAGGGAGTAAACCTTCTGAGAATAAAAACAGCTGGAGCTTGTTAAGGTAATTACACAGGGGAAAGAGATAATGTACTGGGAATTCTTCAGAAGAATCTGATTTCTGGTGAGCGGAGAGAGATAAAAGCTCATTTAGGAACGACATGAACGTGCTGCGTAGGTAGCTGTTTATCAGTAAATATCTCCACTGAGATTAAGAAAAGCAGTAGCTTAATAAATTAAGTACTTCCTGGTATGGTTACTGTACTGGTAATCCCCAAATGAATCTGGATTGTGGTGAGGGAACAGAGAAAAAAGCTCATTTAGGACCTGCACTTACGAAGGGGGTAGGAAGCTGTATATCAGGGAGTAAACCTTCTGAGAATAAAAACAGCTGGAGCTTGTTAAGGTAATTACACAGGGGAAAGGATAATGTACTGGGAACTCCTCAGAAGAATCTGATTTGTGGTGAGGGGAGAGAGATAAAAGCTCATTTAGGAACGACATGAACATGCTGCGTAGGTAGCTGTTTATCAGTAAATATCTTCACTGAGATTAAGAAAAGCAGTAGCTTAATAAATTAAGTACTTCCTTGTATGGTTACTGTACTGGTAACTCCCCAAATGAATCTGGATTGTGGTGAGGGAACAGAGAAAAAAGCTCATTTAGGAACGACATGAACATGCTTCGTAGGTAGCTGTTTATCAGTAAATATCTCCACTGAGATTAAGAAAAGCAGTAGCTCAATAAATTAAGTACTTCCTGGTATGGTTACTGTACTGGTAACTCCCCAAAAGAATCTGGATTGTGGTGAGGGAACAGAGAAAAAAGCTCATTTATGACCTGCACTTACGAAGGGGGTAGGCAGCTGTATATCAGAGAGTAAACCTTCTGAGAATAAAAACAGCTGGAGCTTGTTAAGGTAATTACACAGGGGAAAAGATAAGGTACTGGGAACTCCTCAGAAGAATCTGATTTGTGGTGAGGGGAGAGAGATAAAAGCTCATTTAGGAACGACATGAACATGCTGCGTAGGTAGCTGTTTATCAGTAAATATCTCCACTGAGATTAAGAAAAGCAGTAGCTTAATAAATTAAGTACTTCCTGGTATGGTTACTCTACTGGTAACTCCCCAAAAGAATCTGGATTGTGGTGAGGGAACAGAGAAAAAAGCTCATTTAGGACCTGCACTTACGAAGGGGGTAGGCAGGTGTATATCAGGGAGAAACCTTCTGAAAATAAAAACAGCCTGAGCTTGTTAAGGTAATTACACAGGGGAAAGGATAATGTACTGGGAACTCCTCAGACGAATCTGATTTGTGGTGAGGGGAGAGAGATAAAAGCTCATTTAGGAACGACATGAACATGCTGCGTAGGTAGCTGTTTATCAGTAAATATCTCCACTGAGATTAAGAAAAGCAGTAGCTTAATAAATTAAGTACTTCCTGGTATGGTTACTGTACTGGTAACTCCCCAAATGAATCTGGATTGTGGTGAGGGAACAGAGAAAAAAGCTCATTTAGGACCTGCACTTACGAAGGGGGTAGGCAGCTGTATATCAGGGAGTTAACATTCTGAGAATAAAAACAGCTGGAGCTTGTTAAGGTAATTACAGGGGAAAGGATAATGTACTGGGAACTCCTCAGAAGTATCTGATTTGTGGTGAGGGGAGAGAGATAAAAGCTCATTTAGGAACGACATGAACATGCTGCGTAGGTAGCTGTTTATCAGTAAATATCTCCACTGAGATTAAAAAAAGCAGTAGCTTAATAAATTAAGTACTTCCTGGTATGGTTACTGTACTAGTAACTCCCCAAAAGAACCTGGATTGTGGTGAGGGAACAGAGAAAAAAGCTGGTTTAAGACCTGCACTTACGAAGGGGGTAGGCAGCTGTATATGAGGGAGTAAACCTTCTGAGAATAAAAACAGCTGGAGCTTGTTAAGGTAATTACACAGGGGAAAGAGATAATGTACTGGGAATTCTTCAGAAGAATCTGATTTCTGGTGAGCGGAGAGAGATAAAAGCTCATTTAGGAACGACATGAACATGCTGCGTAGGTAGCTGTTTATCAGTAAATATCTCCACTGAGATTAAGAAAAGCAGTAGCTTAATAAATTAAGTACTTCCTGGTATGGTTACTGTACTGGTAACTCCCCAAAAGAATCTGGATTGTGGTGAGGGAACAGAGAAAAAAGCTCATTTAGGACCTGCACTTACGAAGGGGTAGGTAGCTGTATATCAGGGAGTAAACCTTCTGAGAATAAAAACAGCTGGAGTTTATAAAGGTAATTACACAGGGGAAAGGATGATGTACTGGGAACTCCTCAGAAGAATCTGATTTGTGGTGATGGGAGAGAGATAAAAGCTCATTTAGGAACGACATGCACATGCTGCGTAGGTAGCTGTTTATCAGTAAATATCTCCACTGAGATTAAGAAAAGCAGTAGCTTAATAAATTAAGTACTTCCTGGTATGGTTACTGTACTGGTAACTCCCAAAAGAATCTGGATTGTGGTGAGGGAACAGAGAAAAAAGCTCATTTAGGACCTGCACTTACGAAGGGGGTAGGCAGCTGTATATCAGGGAGTAAACCTTCTGAGAATAAAAACAGCTGGAGCTTGTTAAGGTAATTACACAGGGGAAAGGATAATGTACTGGGAACTCCTCAGAAGAATCTGATTTGTGGTGAGGGGAGAGAGATAAAAGCTCATTTAGGAACGACATGAACATGCTGCGTAGGTAGCTGTTTATCAGTAAATATCTCCACTGAGATTAAGAAAAGCAGTAGCTTAATAAATTAAGTACTTCCTGGTATGGTTACTGTACAGGTAACTCCCCAAAAGAATCTGGATTGTGGTGAGGGAACAGAGAAAAAAGCTCATTTAAAACCTGCGCTTACGAAGGGGATAGGCAGCTGTATATCAGGGAGTAAACCTTATGAGAATAAAAACAGCCGGAGCTTGTTAAGGTAATTACACAGGGGAAAGGATAATGTACTGGGAACTCCTCAGAAGAATCTGATTTGTGGTGAGGGGAGAGAGATAAAAGCTCATTTAGGAACGACATGAACATGCTGCGTAGGTAGCTGTTTATCAGTAAATATCTCCACTGAGATTAAGAAAAGCAGTAGCTTAATAAATTAATTACTTCCTGGTATGTTCACTGTACTGGTAAATCCCCAAAAGAATCTGGATTGTGGTGAGGGAACAGAAAAAAAGCTCATTGAGGACCTGCACTTACGAAGGGGGTAGGCAGCTGTATATCAGGGAGTAAGCTTCTGAGAATAAAAACAGCTGGAGCTTGTTAAGGTAATTACACAGGGGAAAGGATAATGTACTGGGAACTCCTCAGAAGAATCTGATTTGTGGTGAGGGGAGAGAGATAAAAGCTCATTAGGGACGACATGAACATGCTGCGTAGGTAGCTGTTTATCAGTAAATATCTCCACTGAGATTAAGAAAAGCAGTAGCTTAATAAATTAAGTACTTCCTGGTATGGTTTCTGTACTGGTAACTCCCCAAAAGAATCTGGATTGTGGTGAGGGAACAGAGAAAAAAGCTCATTTAGGACCTGCACTTACGAAGGGGGTAGGCAGCTGTATATCAGGGAGTAAACCTTCTGAGAATAAAAACAGCTGGAGCTTGTTAAGTTAATTACACAGGGGAAAGGATCATGTACTGGGAACTCCTCAGAAGAATCTGATTTGTGGTGAGGGGAGAGAGATAAAAGCTCATTTGGGAACGACATGAACATGCTGCGTAGGTAGCTGTTTATCAGTAAATATCTCCACTGAGATTAAGAAAAGCAGTAGCTTGGTAATTCCCCAAAAGAATCTGGATTGTGGTGAGGGAACAGAGAAAAAAGCTCATTAAGGACCTGCACTTAGGAAGGGGATAGGCAGCTGTATATCAGGGAGTAATCCTTCTGAGAATAAAAACAGCTGGAACTTGTTAAGGTAATTACACAGGGGAAAGGATAATGTACTGGGAACTCCTCAGAAGAATCTGATTTGTGGTGAGGGGAGAGAGATAAAAGCTCATTTGGGAACGACATGAACATGCTGCGTAGGTAGCTGTTTATCAGTAAATATCTCCACTGAGATTAAGAAAAGCAGTAGCTTGGTAACTCCCCAAAAGAATCTGGATTGTGGTGAGGGAACAGAGAAAAAAGCTCATTTAGGACCTGCACTTACGAAGGTGGTAGGCAGGTGTATATCAGGGAGTAAACTTTCTGAGAATAAAAGCAGCTGGAGCTTGTTAAGGTAATTACACAGAGGAAAGGATAATGTACTGGGAACTCCTCAGAAGAATCTGATTTGTGGTGAGGGAGAGAGATAAAAGCTCATTTAGGAACGACATGAACATGCTGTGTAGGTAGCTGTTTATCAGTAAATATCTCCACTGAGATTAAGAAATGCAGTAGCTTAATAAATTAAGTACTTCCTGGTATGGTTACTGTACTGGAAACTCCGCAAAAGAATCTGGATTGTGGTGAGGGAACAGAGAAAAAAGCTCATTTAGGACCTGCACTTAAGAAGGGGGTAGGCAGCTGTATATCAGGGAGTAAACCTTCTGAGAATAAAAACAGCTGGAGCCTATTAAGGTAATTACACAGGGAAAAGGATAATGTACTGGGAACTCCTCAGAAGAATCTGATTTTTGGTGAGGGGAGAGAGATAAAAGCTCATTTAGGAACGACATGAAAATGCTGCATAGGTAACTGTTTATCAGTAAATATCTCCACTGAGATTCAGAAAAGCAGTAGCTTAATAAATTAAGTACTTCCTGGTATGGTTACTATACTGGTAACTCCCCAAAAGAATCTGGATTGTTGTGAGGGAACAGAGAAAAAAGCTCATTTAGTACCTGCACTTACCAAGGGATTAGGCAGCTGTATATCAGGGAGTAAACCTTCTGAGAATAAAAACAGCTGGAGCTTCTTAGGAAATTACACAGGGGAAAGGATAGTGTACTGGGACTCCTCAGAGGAATCTGATATATGGTGAGGGGAGAGAGATAAAAGCTCATTTAGGAACGACATGAAAATGCTGCATAGGTGGCTGTTTATCAGTAAATATCTCCACTCAGATTAAGAAAAGCAGTAGCTTAATAAATTAAGTATTTCCTGGTATGGTTACTGTACTGGTAACTCCCCAAAAGAATCTGGATTGTGGTGAGGGAACAGAGAAAAAAGCTCATTTAGGACCTGCACTTACGAAGGTTGTAGGCAGCTGTATATCAGGGAGTATACCTTCTGAGAATAAAAACAGCTGAACCTTGTTAAGGTAATTACACAGGGGAAAGGATAATGTAATGGGAACTCTTCAGAAGAATCTGATTTGTGGTGAGGAGAAAAGGATAAAAGCTCATTTAGTAACGACAAGAACACGCTGCGTAGGTAGCTGTTTATCAGTAAATATCTCCACTGAGATTAAGAAAAGCAGTAGCTTAATAAATTAAGTACTTCCTGGTATGGTTTCTGTACTGGTAACTCCCAAAAGAATCTGGATTGTGGTGAGGGAACAGAGGAAAAAGCTCATTTAGGACCTGCCCTTACGAAGGGGGTAGGCAGCTGTATATCAGGAAGTATCCCTTCAGAGAGTAAAAAGAGCTGGAGCTTGTTAAGGTAATTACACAGGGGAAAGGATAATGTACTGGGAACTCCTCAGAAGAATCTGAGGTGTGGTGAGGGGAGAGTGATAAAAGCTCATTTAGAAACGACATAAACATGCAGCGCATGTAGCTGTTTATCAGTAAATATCTCCAGTGAGATTAAGAAAAGGAGTAGCTTAATAAATTAAGTACATCCTGGTATGGTTACTGTACTGGTAACTCCCCAAAAGAATCTGGATTGTGGTGAGGGAAGAGAGAAAAAAACTCATTTAAGACCTGCACTTACGAAGGCGGTAGGCAGCTGTATATCAGGGAGTAAACCTTCTGAGAATAAAAACAGCTGGAGCTTGGTAAGGTAATTACACAGGGGAAAGGATAATGTACTGGGAACTCCTCAGAAGAATCTGATTTGTGGTGAGGGGAGAGAGATAAAAGCTCATTTAGGAACGACAGGAACATGCTTCGCAGGTAGCTTTTATCAGTAAATATCTCCACTGAGATTAAGAAAGCAGTAGCTTGGTAACTCCCCAAAAGAATCTGGATTGTGGTGAGGGAACAGAGAAAAAAAGCTCATTTAGTACCTTCACTTACGAAGGGGGAAGGCAGCTGTATATCAGGGAGTAAACCTTCTGAGAATAAAAAGAGCTGGAGCTTGTTAAGGTAATTACACAGGGGAAAGGATAATGTACTGGGCACTAGTGAGAAGAATCTGAATTGTGGTGAGGGGAGAGAGATAAAAGCTAATTTAGAACGACATGAACATGCTGTGTAGGTAGCTGTTTATCAGTAAATAACTCCATTGAGAATAAGAAAAGCAGTTGCTTAATAAATTAAGTACTTCCTGGTATGGTTACTGTACTGGTAACTCCCCAAAAGAAGCTGGATTTTGGTGAGGGAACAGAAAAAAAAGCTCATTGAGGACCTGCACTTACGAAGGGGGTAGGCAGCTGTATATCAGGGAGTATCCCTTCTGAGAATAAAAACAACTGGAGCTTGTTACGGTAATTACACAGGGAAAAGGATAATGTACTGGGAACTCCTCAGAAGAATCTGATTTGCGGTGAGCGGAGAGATATAAATGCTCATTTAGGAACGACATGAACATGCTGCGTAGGTAGCTGTTGATCTGTCAATATCTCCACTGAGATTAAGAAAAGCAGTAGCGGGGCTGGGGATATGGCCCAGTGGTAAGAGAGCTTGCCTCGTATGTATGAGGCCCTGGGTTCAATTCCCCTGCACCACATATACAGAAAACGGCCAGAAGTGGGCGCTGTGGCTCAAGTGGCAGAGTGCTAACCTTGAGAAAAAGAAGCCAGGGACAGTGCTCAGGCCCTGAGTTCAAGGCCCAGGACTGGCCAAAAAAAAAAAAAAGAAAGAAAAGCAGTAGCTTAATAAATTAAGTACTTCCTGGTATGGTTACTGTACTGGTAACTCCCCAAAAGAATCTGGATTGTGGTGAGGGAACAGAGAAAAAAGCTCATTTAGGACCTGCACTTAAGAAGGGGGTAGGCAGCTGTATATCAGGGAGTATCCCTTCTGAGAATAAAAACAGCGGGAGCTTGTTAAGGTAATTACACAGGGGAAAGGATAATGTACTGGGAACTCCTCAGAAGAATCTGATTTGTGGTGAGGGGAGAGAGATAAAAGCTCATTTAGGAACGACATGAACATGCTGCGTAGGTAGCTGTTTATCAGTAAATATCTCCACTGAGATTAAGAAAAGCAGTAGCTTAATAAATTAAGTACTTCCTGGTATGGTTACTGTACTGGTAACTCCCCAAAAGAATCTGGATTGTGGTGAGGGAACAGAGAAAAAAGCTCTGCATATATTTTAGAGATGAGGCCTTTGTCTGTTGAATGTCCGGTAAAGATCTTCTCCCAGTCTGTGGGCTTTCTGTTTATCTTGAGAGCTATGTCCTTTGCGGTGCAGAAGCTCTGGAGTTTGATGCAGTCCCATTTGTCCAAACTTTCTTTGATTTGTAGCCTTTCAGGGACTTTGTTAAGGAAGTTCTGTCCTGTGCCAAGGAGCCCAAGTGTTTCTCCTACTCCTTCCTTTAGTGTCTTCAGGGTGCCTGTTTTGATTTCAAGGTCTTTAATCCATTTGGAATTGATTTTGGTGCAGGGTGATATATAAGGATCTAGTTTTAGTTTGTTGCATGTGTTGAGCCAGTTTTGCCAGCACCACTTGTTAAAGAGTCTATCTTTCTTCCATACTATTGTTATAGCTCCTTTATCAAAGATTAAGTAGGCATAGTTCTGTGGGTTTAATTCTGGGTCTTCAATTCTGTTCCATTGGTCTTCAGGCCTGTTCCGGTGCCAATACCAAGCTGTTTTTATTACTATAGCTTTATAATTACCTTCTTCCAAAACAAAACTGCAAAGAACCAATATCCCCCTCATCAAGTGGGCTAAAGACTTGCAAAGAAACTTCTCTGATGAGGAAATGAGAATGGCCAATAGACATATGAAAAAATGCTCTACATCACTGGCCATAAAGGAAATGCAAATGAAAACAACCTTGAGATTCCATCTCACCCCAGCAAGAATGTCATATATCAAGAAAACTAATAATAACAATTGTTGGAGGGGATGTGGCCAAAAGGGAACCCTACTTCATTGTTGGTGGGAATGTAAACTGGTTCAGCCACTCTGGCAAGCAGTATGGAGATTCCTCAGAAGCCTCAATATAGAACTCCCCTATGACCCAGCAGCCCCACTGTTGGGTATCTACCCAAAAGCCCACAAACAAAATCACAGTAATGCCACCAGCACAACAATGTTCATCGCAGCATAATTTGTCATAGCGAGAAGCTGGAACCAACCCAGATGCCCCTCCATAGATGAATGGATCAGGAAAATGTGGTACATTTACACAATGGAATATTATGCCTCTATCAGAAGGAATGATATTGTTCCATTTGTAAGGAAATGGAAGGACTTGGAAAAAGTTATACTAAGTGAAGTGAGCCAGACTCAAAGAAACATGGACTCTATGGCCTCCCTTATTGGGAATAATTAGTACAGGTTTAGGCAAGCCAGAGCAGAGCATCAAAAGGCCCAATAGCTATACACTTAGAAACAAATAAGAGGATGCTAAGTGAAATGAACTCCATGTTATGGAAACAAGTGATATATCACAGTTGTAACTACTTTCAACGTCCTAGGTGTATGTGCAGTTTCTATTATTGATGATGTTTTGTATCACCTTCCTATGTTTGTACCTACACTATCTCTGTAATCTTATCTGAGTATATTGGAAACCGTGTTTACTGGTATTGGAAGTAGGAAATTCAAAGGGAATACCAAATTCGAGAGACACAGGGTAAAAAAAGAGAAATAACTACAAAAGCAATACTTGCAAAACTGTTTGGTGTAAGTGAACTGAACACCTGGGGGGGTAGGGAAAGGGGGAGAGGGAGGAGGCCATGAGGGACAAGGCAACAAACAGTACAAGAAATGTATCCAATGACCAACGTATGATACTGTAACCTCTCTGTACGTCAGTTAGATAATAACAATTTAAGAAAAAAAAAAAAAAGAAAAAAGCTCATTTAGTACCTGCACTTACGAAGGGGGTAGGCAGCTGTATATCAGGGAGTAAACCTTCTGAGAGTAAAAACAGCTGGAGATTGTTAAGGTAATTACACAGGGGAAAGGATAATGTACTGGGAACTCCTCAGAAGAATCTGATTTGTGGTGAGGGGAGAGAGATAAAAGCTCATTTAGCGCTTGCAAATACGAAGGGGGTAGGCAGCTGTATATCAGGGAGTAAACCTTCTGAGAATAAAAACAGCTGGAGCTTGTTAAGGTAATTACACAGGGGAAAGGATAATGTACTTGGAACTCCTCAGAAGAATCTGATTTGTGGTGAGGGGAGAGAGATAAAAGCTCATTTAGGAACGACATGAAAATGCTGCGTAGGTAGCTGTTTATCAGTAAATATCTCCACTGAGATTAAGAAAAGCAGTAGCTTAATAAATTAAGTACTTCCTGGTATGGTTACTGTACTGGTAACTCCCCAAAAGAATCTGGATTGTGGTGAGGGAACAGAGAAAAAAGCTCATTGAGGACCTGCACTTACGAAGGGGGTAGGCAGCTGTATATCAGGGAGTAAACCTTCTGAGAATAAAAACAGCTGGAGCTTGTAAAAGTAATTACACAGGGGAAAGGATAATGTACTGGGAACTCCTCAGAAGAATCTGATTTGTGGTGAGGGGAGAGAGATAAAAGCTCATTTAGGAACGACATGAACATGCTGCGTAGGTAGCTGTTTATCAGTAATTATCTCCAATGAGATTAAGAAAAGCAGTAGCTTAATAAATTAAGTACTTCCTGGTATGGTTACTGTACTGGTAACTCCCCAAAAGAATCTGGATTGTGGTGAGGGAACAGAGAAAAAAGCTCATTTAGGAACTGCACTTAAGAAGGGGGTAGGCAGCTGTATATCAGGGAGTATCCCTTCTGAGAATAAAAACCGCTGGAGCTTGTTAAGGTAATTACACAGGGGAAAGGATAATGTACTGGGAACTCCTCAGAAGAATCTGATTTGTGGTGAGGGGAGAGAGATAAATGCTCATTTAGGAACGACATGAACATGAGGCATAGGTAGCTGTTTATCAGTAAATATCTCCACTGAGAATAAGAAAAGCAGTACCTTAATAAATTAAGTACTTCCTGGTATGGTTCCTGTACTGGTAACTCCCCAAAAGAATCTGGATTGTGGTGAGGGAACAGAGAAAACAGCTCATTTAGGACCTACACTTACGAAGGGGGTATACAGCTGTATATCAGGGAGTAAACCTTCTGACAATAAAAACAGCTGGAGCTTGTTAAGGTTATTACACAGGGGAAAGGATAATGTACTGGGAACTCCTCAGAAGAATCTGATTTGTGGTGAGGGGAGAGAGATAAAAGCTCATTTAGCAACTACATGAAAATGCTGGGTAGGTAGCTGTTTATCAGTAAATATCTCCACTGAGATTAAGAAAAGCAGTAGCTTAATAAATTAAGTACTTCCTGGTATGGTTACTGTACTGGTAACTCCCCAAAAGAATCTGGATTGTGGTGAGGGAACAGAGAAAAAAGCTCATTTAGGACCTGCACTTAAGAAGGGGGTAGGCAGCTGTATATCAGGGAGTATCCCTTCTGAGAGTAAAAACCGCTGGAGCTTGTTAAGGTAATTACACAGGGGAAAGGATAATGTACTGGGAATTCCTCAGAAGAATCTGATTTGTGGTGAGGGGAGAGAGATAAATGCTCATTTAGGAACTACATGAACATGCAGCATAGGTAGCTGTTTATCAGTAAATATCTCCACTGAGATTAAGAAAATCAGTACCTTAATAAATTATGTACTTCCTGGTATAGTTACTGTACTGGTAACTCCCCAAATAATCTGGATTGTGGTGAGGGAACAGAGAAAAAAGCTCATTTAGGACTTGCAATTACGAATGGGGTAGGCAGCTGTATATCAGGGAGTAAACCTTCTGAGAATAAAAACAGCTGGAGCTTGTTAAGGTAATTACACAGGGGAAAGGATACTGTACTGGGAACTCCTCAGAAGAATCTGATTTGTGTTGAGGGGAGAGAGATAAAAGCTCATTTAGGAACGACATGAAAATGCTGCATAGGTAGCTGTTTATCAGTAAATATCTCCACTGAGATTAAGAAAAGCAGTAGCTTAATAAATTAAGTACTTCCTGGTATGGTTACTGTACTGGTAACTCCCCAAAAGAATCTGGATTTTTGTGAGGGAACAGAGAAAAAAGCTCATTTATGACCTGCACTTACGAAGGGGGTAGGCAGCTGTATATCAGGGAGTAAACCTTCGGAGAATAAAAACAGCTGGAGCTTGTTAAGGTAATTACACAGGGGAGAGGATAATGTCCTGGGAACTCCTCAGAAGTATCTGATTTGTCGTGAGGGGAGAGAGATAAAAGCTCATTTAGAAACGACATGAACATGCTGCGTAGGAAGCTGTTTATCACTAAATATCTCCACTGAGATTAAGAAAAGCAGTAGCTTAATAAATTAAGTACTTCCTGGTATGGTTACTGTACTGGTAACTCCCCAAAAGAATCTGGATTGTGGTGAGGGAACAGAGAAAAAAGCTCATTTAGGACATGCATTTACGAAGGGGGTAGGCAGCTGTATATCAGGGAGTATCCCTTCTGAGAATAAAAACAGCTGGAGCTTGTTAAGGCAATTACACAGGGGAAAGGATAATGTACTGGGAACTCCTCAGAAGAATCTGATTTGTGGTGAGGGGAGAGAGATAAAAGCTTATTTAGGAACGACATGAACATGCTGCGTAGGTAGCTGTTTATCAGTAAATATCTCCACTGAGATTAAGAAAAGCAGTAGCTTAATAAATTAAGTACTTCCTGGTATGGTTACTGTACTTGTAACTCCCCAAAAGAATCTGGATTGTGGTGAGGGAACAGAGAAAAAAGCTCATTTAGGACCTGCACATACGAAGGGGGTAGGCAGCTGTATATCAGAGAGTAAACCTTCTGAGAATAAAAACAGCTGGAGCTTGTTAAGGTAATTACACAGGGGAAAGGATAATGTACTGGGAACTCCTCAGAAGAATCTGATTTGTGGTGAGGGGAGAGAGATAAAAGCTCATTTAGGAACGACATGAACATGCTGCGTAGGTAGCTGTTTATTAGTAAATATCTCCACTGAGATTAAGAAAAGCAGTAGCTTAATAAATTAAGTACTTCCTGGTATGGTTACTGTACTGGTAACTCCGCAAAAGAATCTGGATTGTGGTGAGGGAACAGAGAAAAAAGCTCATTTAGGACCTGCACTTACGAAGGGGGTAGGCAGCTGTATATTAGGGAGTAAACCTTCTGAGACTAAAAACAGCTGGAGCTTGTTAAGGTAATGACACAGGGGAAAGGATATTGTACTGGGAACTCCTCAGAAGAACCTGATTTGTGGTGAGGGAAGAGAGATAAAAGCTCATTTAGAACTACATGAAAATGCTGCATAGATAGCTGTTTATCAGTAAATATCTACAGTGAGATTAAGAAAAGCAGTAGCTTAATAAATTAAGTACTTCCTGGCATGGTTACTGTACTGGTAACTCCCCAAAAGAATCTGGATTGTGGTGAGGGAACAGAGAAAAAAGCTCATTTAGGACATGCATTTACGAAGGGGGTAGGCAGCTGTATATCAGGGAGTATCCCTTCTGAGAATAAAAACAGCTGGAGCTTGTTAAGGCAATTACACAGGGGAAAGGATAATGTACTGGGAACTCCTCAGAAGAATCTGATTTGCGGTGAGGGGAGAGAGATAAATGCTCATTTAGGAACTACAGGAACATGCAGCATAGGTAGCTGTTTATCAGTAAATATCTCCACTGAGATTAAGAAAATCAGTACCTTAATAAATTAAGTACTTCCTGGTATAGTTACTGTACTGGTAACTCCCCAAAAGAATCTGGATTTTGGCGAGGTAACAGAGAAAAAAGCTCATTTAGGACTTGCAATTACGAATGGGGTAGGCAGCTGTATATCAGGGAGTAAACCTTCTGAGAATAAAAACAGCTGGAGCTTGTTAAGGTAATTACACAGGGGAAAGGATAATGTACTGGGAACTCCTCAGAAGAATCTGATTTGTGTTGAGGGGAGAGAGATAAAAGCTCATTTAGGAACGACATGAAAATGCTGCATAGATAGCTGTTTATCAGTAAATATCTCCACTGAGATTAAGAAAAGCAGTAGCTTAATAAATTAAGTACTTCCTGGTATGGTTACTGTATTGGTAACTGCCCAAAAGAATGTGGATTGTGGTGAGGGAACAGAGAAAAAAGCTCATTTAGGACCTGCAGTTACGAAGTGGGTAGGCAGCTGTATATCAGGGAGTGACCTTCTGAGAAAAAAATAGCTGGAGCTTGTTAAGGTAATTACACAGGGGAAAGGATAATGTACTGGGAACTTCTGAGAAGAATCTGAATTGTGGTGAGGGGAGAGAGATAAAAGCTCATTTAAGAACGACATGAACATGCTGCGTAGGTAGCTTTTATCAGTAAATATCTCCACTGAGATTAAGAAAAGCAGTAGCTTAATAAATTAAGTACTTCCTGGTATGGTTACTGTACTGGTAACTCCCCAAAAGAATCTGGATTGTGGTGAGGGAACAGAGAAAAAAGCTCATTTAGGACATGCATTTACGAAGGGGGTAGGCAGCTGTATATCAGGGAGTATCCCTTCTGAGAATAAAAACAGCTGGAGCTTGTTAAGGCAATTACACAGGGGAAAGGATAATGTACTGGGAACTCCTCAGAAGAATCTGATTTGTGGTGAGGGGAGAGAGATAAAAGCTCATTTAGGAACGACATGAACATGCTGCGTAGGTAGCTGTTTATCAGTAAATATCTCCACTGAGATTAAGAAAAGTAGTAGCTTAATAAATTAAGTACTTCCTGGTATGGTTACTGTACTTGTAACTCCCCAAAAGAATCTGGATTGTTTTTAGGGAACAGAGAAAAAGCTCATTTAGGACTTGCAGTTACGAAGGGGGTAGTCCCTGTATATCAGGGAGTAAACCTTCTGAGAATAAAAACAGCTGGAGCTTGTTAAGGTAATTACACAGGGGAAAGGATAATGTACTGGGAAATCCTCAGAAGAATCTGATTTGTGGTGAGGGGAGAGAGATAAAAGCTCATTTAGGAACGACATGAAAATACTGCATAGGTAGCTGTTTATCAGTAAATATCTCCACTGAGATTTAGAAAAGTAGTAGCTTAATAAATTAAGTACTTCCTGGTATGGTTACTGTACTGGTAACTCCCCAAAAGAATCTGGATTGTGGTGAGGGAACAGAAAAAAAGCTCATTGAGGACCTGCACTTACGAAGGGGGTAGGCAGCTGTATATCAGGGAGTATCCCTTCTGAGAATAAAAACAACTGGAGCTTGTTACGGTAATTACACAGGGAAAAGGATAATGTACTGGGAACTCCTCAGAAGAATCTGATTTGCGGTGAGGGGAGAGATATAAATGCTCATTTAGGAACGACATGAACATGCTGCGTAGGTAGCTGTTGATCTGTCAATATCTC
The DNA here is from genome assembly GCF_023159225.1 of Perognathus longimembris pacificus. Taxonomy (NCBI): domain Eukaryota; kingdom Metazoa; phylum Chordata; class Mammalia; order Rodentia; family Heteromyidae; genus Perognathus; species Perognathus longimembris. Next base: position 46,598 of record NW_025956959.1, read on the forward strand.
CACTGAGATTAAGAAAAGCAGTAGCGGGGCTGGGGATATGGCCTAGTGGCAAGAGAGCTTGCCTCGTATGCATGAGGCCCTGGGTTCAATTCCCCAGCACCACATATACAGAAAACGGCCAGAAGTGGGCGCTGTGGCTCAAGTGGCAGAGTGCTAACCTTGAGCAAAAAGAAGCCAGGGACAGTGCTCAGGCCCTGAGTTCAAGGCCCAGGACTGGCCAAAAAAAAAAAAAAAGAAAGAAAAGCAGTAGCTTAATAAATTAAGTACTTCCTGGTATGGTTACTGTACTGGTAACTCCCCAAAAGAATCTGGATTGTGGTGAGGGAACAGAAAAAAAGCTCATTGAGGACCTGCACTTACGAAGGGGGTAGGCAGCTGTATATCAGGGAGTATCCCTTCTGAGAATAAAAACAGCTGGAGCTTGTTAAGGTAATTACACAGGGGAAAGGGTAATGTACTGGGAACTCCTCAGAAGAATCTGATTTGTGGTGAGGGGAGAGAGATAAATCTCATTTAGGAACGACATGAACATGCTGCGTAGGTAGCTGTTTATCAGTAAATATCTCCACTGAGATTAAGAAAAGCAGTAGCTTAATAAATTAAGTACTTCCTGGTATGGTTACTGTACTGGTAACGCCCCAAAAGAATCTGGATTGTGGTGAGGGAACAGAGAAAATAGCTCTGCATATATTTTAGAGATGAGGCCTTTGTCTGTTGAATGTCCGGTAAAGATCTTCTCCCAGTCTGTGGGCTTTCTGTTTATCTTGAGAGCTATGTCCTTTGCCGTGCAGAAGCTCTGGATTTTGATGCAGTCCCATTTGTCCAAACTTTCTTTGATTTGTAGCCTTTCAGGGACTTTGTTAAGGAAGTTCTGTCCTGTGCCAAGGAGCCCAAGTGTTTCTCCTACTCCTTCCTTTAGTGTCTTCAGGGTGCCTGTTTTGATTTCAAGGTCTTTAATCCATTTGGAATTGATTTTGGTGCAGGGTGATATATAAGGATCTAGTTTTAGTTTGTTGCATGTGTTGAGCCAGTTTTGCCAGCACCACTTGTTAAAGAGTCTATCTTTCTTCCATACTATTGTTATAGCTCCTTTATCAAAGATTAAGTAGGCATAGTTCTGTGGGTTTAATTCTGGGTCTTCAATTCTGTTCCATTGGTCTTCAGGCCTGTTCCGGTGCCAATACCAAGCTGTTTTTATTACTATAGCTTTATAATTACCTTCTTCCAAAACAAAACTGCAAAGAACCAATATCCCCCTCATCAAGTGGGCTAAATACTTGCAAAGAAACTTCTCTGATGAGGAAATGAGAATGGCCAATAGACATATGAAAAAATGCTCTACATCACTGGCCATAAAGGAAATGCAAATGAAAACAACCTTGAGATTCCATCTCACCCCAGCAAGAATGTCATATATCAAGAAAACTAATAATAACAATTGTTGGAGGGGATGTGGCCAAAAGGGATCCCTACTTCATTGTTGGTGGGAATGTAAACTGGTTCAGCCACTCTAGCAAGCAGTATGGAGATTCCTCAGAAGCCTCAATATAGAACTCCCCTATGACCCAGCAGCCCCACTGTTGGGTATCTACCCAAAAGCCCACAAACAAAATCACAGTAATGCCACCAGCACAACAATGTTCATCGCAGCACAATTTGTCATAGCGAGAAGCTGGAACCAACCCAGATGCCCCTCCATAGATGAATGGATCAGGAAAATGTGGTACATTTACACAATGGAATATTATGCCTCTATCAGAAGGAATGATATTGTTCCATTTGTAAGGAAATGGAAGGACTTGGAAAAAGTTATACTAAGTGAAGTGAGCCAGACTCAAAGAAACATGGACTCTATGGCCTCCCTTATTGGGAATAATTAGTACAGGTTTAGGCAAGCCAGAGCAGAGCATCAAAAGGCCCAATAGCTATACACTTAGAAACAAATAAGAGGATGCTAAGTGAAATGAACTCCATGTTATGGAAACAAGTGATATATCACAGTTGTAACTACTTTCAACGTCCTAGGTGTATGTGTAGTTTCTATTATTGATGATGTTTTGTATCACCTTCCTATGTTTGTACCTACACTATCTCTGTAATCTTATCTGAGTATATTGGAAACCGTGTTTACTGGTATTGGAAGTAGGAAATTCAAAGGGAATACCAAATTCGAGAGACACAGGGTAAAAAAAGAGAAATAACTACAAAAGCAATACTTGCAAAACTGTTTGGTGTAAGTGAACTGAACACCTGGGGGGGGGTAGGGAAAGGGGGTGAGGGAGGAGGCCATGAGGGACAAGGCAACAAACAGTACAAGAAATGTATCCAATGACCAACGTATGATACTGTAACCTCTCTGTACGTCAGTTAGATAATAACAATTTAAGAAAGAAAAAAAAAGAAAAAAGCTCATTTAGTACCTGCACTTACGAAGGGGGTAGGCAGCTGTATATCAGGGAGTAAACCTTCTGAGAGTAAAAACAGCTGGAGCTTGTTAAGGTAATTACACAGGGGAAAGGATAATGTACCGGGAACTCCTCAGAAGAATCTGATTTGTGGTGAGGGGAGAGAGATAAAAGCTCATTTAGCGCTTGCAAATACGAAGGGGGTAGGCAGCTGTATATCAGGGAGTAAACCTTCTGAGAATAAAAACAGCTGGAGCTTGTTAAGGTAATTACACAGGGGAAAGGATAATGTACTTGGAACTCCTCAGAAGAATCTGATTTGTGGTGAGGGGAGAGAGATAAAAGCTCATTTAGGAACGACATGAAAATGCTGCGTAGGTAGCTGTTTATCAGTAAATATCTCCACTGTGTTTAATAAAAGCAGTAGCTTAATAAATTAAGTACTTCCTGGTATGGTTACTGTACTGGTAACTCCCCAAAAGAATCTGGATTGTGGTGAGGGAACAGAGAAAAAAGCTCATTGAGGACCTGCACTTACGAAGGGGGTAGGCAGCTGTATATCAGGGAGTAAACCTTCTGAGAATAAAAACAGCTGGAGCTTGTTAAAGTAATTACACAGAGGAAAGGATAATGTACTGGGAACTCCTCAGAAGAATCTGATTTGGGGTGAGGGGAGAGAGATAAAAGCTCATTTAGGAACGACATGAACATGCTGCGTAGGTAGCTGTTTATCAGTAAATATCTCCACTGAGATTAAGCAAAGCAGTAGCTTAATAAATTAAGTACTTCCTGGTATGGTTACTGTACTGGTAACTCCCCAAAAGAATCTGGATTGTGGTGAGGGAACAGAGAAAAAAGCTCATTTAGGAACTGCACTTACGAAGGGGGTAGGCAGCTGTATATCAGGGAGTATCCCTTCTGAGAATAAAAACCGCTGGAGCTTGTTAAGGTAATTACACAGGGGAAAGGATAATGTACTGGGAACTCCTCAGAAGAATCTGATTTGTGGTGAGGGGAGAGAGATAAATGCTCATTTAGGAACGACATGAACATGCAGCATAGGTAGCTGTTTATCAGTAAATATCTCCACTGAGAATAAGAAAAGCAGTAGCTTAATAAATTAAGTACTTCCTGGTATGGTTACTGTACTGGTAACTCCCCAAAAGAATCTGGATTGTGGTGAGGGAACAGAGAAAACAGCTCATTTAAGACCTGCACTTACGAAGGGGGTAGGCAGCTGTATATCAGGGAGTAAACCTTCTGAGAATAAAAACAGCTGGAGCTTGTTAAGGTAATTACACAGGGGAAAGGATAATGTACTGGGAACTCCTCAGAAGAATCTGAATTGTGGTGAGGGGAGAGAGATAAAAGCTCATTTAGCAACTACATGAACATGCTGCGTAGGTAGCTGTTTATCAGTAAGTATCTCCACTGAGATTAAGAAAAGCAGTAGCTTAATAAATTAAGTACTTCCTGGTATGGTTACTGTACTGGTAACTCCCCAAAAGAATCTGGATTTTGGTGAGGGAACAGAGAAAAAAGCTCATTTAGGAGCTGCACTTACACAGGGGATAGGCAACTGTATATCAGGGAGTATCCCTTCTGAGAATAAAAACAGCTGGAGCTTGTTAAGGTAATTACACAGGGGAAAGGATAATGTACTGGGAACTCCTCAGAAGAATCTGATTTGTGGTGAGGGGAGAGAGATAAAAGCTCATTTAGGAACGACATGAAAATGCTGCATAGGTAGCTGTTTATCAGTAAATATCTCCACTGAGATTAAGACAGGCAGTAGCTTAATAAATTAAGTACTTCCTCGTATGGTTACTATACTAGTAACTCCCCAAAAGAATCTGAATTGTGGTGAGGGAACAGAGAAAAAAGCTCATTTAGTACCTGCACATACGAAGGGGGTAGGCAGCTGTATATCAGGGAGTAAACCTTCTGAGAATAAAAACAGCTGGAGCTTGTTAAGGTAATTACACAGGGGAAAGGATAATGTACTGGGAACTCCTCAGAAGAATCTGATTTGTGGTGAGGGGAGAGAGATAAAAGCTCATTTAGGAACGACATGAACATGCTGCGTAGGTAGCTGTTTATTAGTAAATATCTCCACTGAGATTAAGAAAAGCAGTAGCTTAATAAATTAAGTACTTCCTGGTATGGTTACTGTACTGGTAACTCCCCAAAAGAATCTGAATTTTGGTGAGGGAACAGAGAAAAAAGCTCATTTAGGACCTGCACTTAAGAAGGGGGTAGGCAGCTGTATATCAGGGAGTATCCCTTCTGAGAATAAAAACAGCTGGAGCTTGTTAAGGTAATTACACAGGGGAAAGGATAATGTATTGGGAACTCCTCAGAAGAATCTGATTTGTGGTGAGGGGAGAGAGATAAAAGCTCATTTAGAACTAGATGAAAATGCTGCATAGATTGCTGTTTATCAGTAAATATCTACAGTGCGATTAAGAAAAGCAGTAGCTTAATAAATTAAGTACTTCCTGGCATGGTTACTGTACTGGTAACTCCCCAAAAGAATCTGGATTGTGGTGAGGGAACAGAGAAAAAGCTCATTTAGGACCTGCACTTACGAAGGGGGTAGGCAGCTGTATATTAGGGAGTAAACCTTCTGAGACTAAAAACAGCAGGAGCTTGTTAAGGGAATTACACAGGGGAAAGGATATTGTACTGGGAACTCCTCAGAAGAACCTGATTTGTGGTGAGGGGTGAGAGATAAAAGCTCATTAATGAACGACATGAAAATGCTGCATATGTAGCTGTTTATCAGTAAATATCTACAGTGAGATTAAGAAAAGCAGTAGCTTAATAAATTAAGTACTTCCTGGTATGGTTACTGTACTGGTAACTCCCCAAAAGAATCTGGATTGTGGTGAGGGAACAGAGAAAAAAGCTCATTTACGACCTGCACTTAAGAAGGGGGTAGGCAGCTGTATATCAGGGAGTATCCCTTCTGAGAATAAATACCGCTGGAGCTTGTTAAGGTAATTACACAGGGGAAAGGATAATGTACTGGGAATTCCTCAGAAGAATCTGATTTGTGGTGAGGGGAGAGAGATAAATGCTCATTTAGGAACTACATGAAAATGCAGCATAGGTTGCTGTTTATCAGTAAATATCTCCACTGAGATTAAGAAAAGCAGTAGCTTAATAAATTAAGTACTTCCTGGTACGTATACTGTACTGGTAACTGCCCAAAAGAATCTGGATTGTGGTGAGGGAACAGAGAAAAAAGCTCATTTAGGACCTGCAGTTACGAAGGGGGTAGGGAGCTGTATATCAGGGAGTGACCTTCTGAGAAAAAAACAGCTGGAGCTTGTTAAGGTACTTACACAGGGGAAAGGATAATGTACTGGGAACTCCTCAGAAGAATCTTATTTGTGGTGAGGGGAGAGAGATAAAAGCTCATTTAGGAACGACATGAAAATGCTGCATAGGTAGCTGTTTATCAGTAAATATCTCCATTCAGATTAAGAAAATCAGTAGCTTAATAAATTAAGTACTTCCTGGTATGGTTACTCTACTGGTAACTCCCCAAAAGAATCTGGATTGTGGTGAGGGAACAGAGAAAAAAGCTCATTTAGGACCTGCACTTACGAAGGGGGTAGGCAGCTGTATATCAGGGAGTATCCCTTCTGAGAATAAATACAGCTGGAGCTTGTTACGGTAATTACACAGGGGAAAGGATAATGTACTGGGAACTCCTCAGAAGAATCTGATTTGCCTTGAGGGGAGAGAGATGAATGCTCATTTAAGAACGACATGAACATGCTGCGTAGGTAGCTGTTGATCTGTAAATATCTCCACTGAGCTTAAGAAAAGCAGTAGCTTAATAAATTAAGTACTTCCTGGTATGGTTACTGTACTGGTAACTCCCGAAAAGAATCTGGATTGTGGTGAGGGAACAGAGAAAAAAGCTCATTTAGGACCTGCACTAAAGAAGGGGGTAGGCAGCTGTATATCAGGGAGTATCCCTTCTGAGAATAAAAACAGCGGGAGCTTGTTAAGGTAATTACACAGGGGAAAGGTTAATGTACTGGGAACTCCTCAGAAGAATCTGATTTGTGGTGAGGGGAGAGAGATAAAAGGTCATTTAAGAACGACATGAACATGCTGCGTAGGTAGCTGTTTATCAGTAAATATATCCACTGAGATTAAGAAAAGCAGTAGCTTAATAAATTAAGTACTTCTTGGTGTTGTTACTGTACTGGTAACTCCCCAAAAGAATCTGGATTGTGGTGAGGGAACAGAGAAAAAAGCTCATTTAGGACCTGCAGTTACGAAGGGGGTAGGCAGCTGTATATCACGGAGTTTCCCTTCTGAGAATAAAAACAGCTGGAGCTTGTTAAGGTAAATACACAGGGGAAAGGATAATGTACTGAGAACTTCTCAGAAGAATCTGATTTGTGGTGAGGGGAGAGAGATAAAAGTTCATTTAGGAACGACATGAACATGCTGCGTAGGTAGCTGTTTATCAGTAAATATCTCCACTGAGAATAAGAAAAGCAGTACCTTAATAAATTAAGTTCTTCCTGGTATGGTTACTGTACTGGTAACTCCCCAAAAGAATCTGGATTGTGGTGAGGGAACAGAGAAAACAGCTCATTTAGGACCTGCACTTACGAAGGGGGTATGCAGCTGTATATCAGGGAGTAAACCTTCTGAGAATAAAAACAGCTGGAGCTTGTTAAGGTAATTACACAGGGGAAAGGATAATGTACTGGGAACTCCTCAGAAGAGTCTGATTTGTGGTGAGGGGAGAGAGATAAAAGCTCATTTAGCGCTTGCAATTACGAAGGGGGTAGGCAGCTGTATATCAGGGAGTAAACCTTCTGAGATTAAAAACAGCTGGAGCTTGTTAAGGTAATTAAACAGGGGAAAGGATAATGTACTTGGAACTCCTCAGAAGAATCTGATTTGTGGTGAGGGGAGAGAGATAAAAGCTCATTTAGAAACGACATGAAAATGCTGCGTAGGTAGCTGTTTATCAGTAAATATCTCCACTGAGATTAAGAAAAGCAGTAGCTTAATAAATTATGTACTTCCTGGTATGGTTACTGTACTGGTAACTCCCCAAAAGAATCTGGATTGTGGTGAGGGAACAGAGAAAAAAGTTCATTGAGGACCTGCACTTACGAAGGGGGTAGGCAGCTGTATATCAGGGAGTAAACCTTCTGAGAATAAAAACAGCTGGAGCTTGTTAAACTAATTACACAGAGGAAAGGATAATGTACTGGGAACTCCTCAGAAGAATCTGATTTGTGGTGAGGGGAGAGAGATAAAAGCTCATTTAGGAACGACATGAACATGCTGCGTAGGTAGCTGTTTATCAGTAAATATATCCACTGAGATTAAGAAAAGCAGTAGCTTAATAAATTAAGTACTTCCTGGTATGTATACTGTACTGGTAACTGCCCAAAAGAATCTGCATTGTGGTGAGGGAACAGAGAAAAAAGCTCATTTAGGACCTGCAGTTACGAAGGGGGTAGGCAGCTGTATATCAGGGAGTGACCTTCTGAGAAAAAAACAGCTGGAGCTTGTTAAGGTACTTACACAGGGGAAAGGATAATGTACTGGGAACTCCTCAGAAGAATCTGATTTGTGGTGAGGGGATAGAGATAAAAGCTCATTTAGGAACGACATGAAAATGCTGCATAGGTAGCTGTTTATCAGTAAACATCTCCACTCAGATTAAGAAAATCAGTAGCTTAATAAATTAAGTACTTCCTGGTATGGTTACTGTACTGGTAACTCCCCAAAAGAATCTGGATTGTGGTGAGGGAACAGAGAAAAAAGCTCATTTAGGACCTGCACTTACGAAGGGGGTAGGCAGCTGTATATCAGGGAGTATCCCTTCTGAGAATAAAAACAGCTGGAGCTTGTTACGTTAATTACACAGGGGAAAGGATAATGTACTGGGAACTCCTCAGAAGAATCTGATTTGTGGTGAGCGGAGAGAGATAAAAGCTCATTTAGGAACGACATGAACATGCTGCGTAGGTAGCTGTTTATCAGTAAATATCTCCACTGAGATTAAGAAAAGCAGTAGCTTAATAAATTAAGTACTTCCTGGTACGTATACTGTACTGGTAACTGCCCAAAAGAATCTGGATTGTGGTGAGGGAACAGAGAAAAAAGCTCATTTAGGACCTGCAGTTACGAAGGGGGTAGGGAGCTGTATATCAGGGAGTGACCTTCTGAGAAAAAAACAGCTGGAGCTTGTTAAGGTACTTACACAGGGGAAAGGATAATGTACTGGGAACTCCTCAGAAGAATCTTATTTGTGGTGAGGGGAGAGAGATAAAAGCTCATTTAGGAACGACATGAAAATGCTGCATAGGTAGCTGTTTATCAGTAAATATCTCCATTCAGATTAAGAAAATCAGTAGCTTAATAAATTAAGTACTTCCTGGTATGGTTACTCTACTGGTAACTCCCCAAAAGAATCTGGATTGTGGTGAGGGAACAGAGAAAAAAGCTCATTTAGGACCTGCACTTACGAAGGGGGTAGGCAGCTGTATATCAGGGAGTATCCCTTCTGAGAATAAATACAGCTGGAGCTTGTTACGGTAATTACACAGGGGAAAGGATAATGTACTGGGAACTCCTCAGAAGAATCTGATTTGCCTTGAGGGGAGAGAGATGAATGCTCATTTAAGAACGACATGAACATGCTGCGTAGGTAGCTGTTGATCTGTAAATATCTCCACTGAGCTTAAGAAAAGCAGTAGCTTAATAAATTAAGTACTTCCTGGTATGGTTACTGTACTGGTAACTCCCGAAAAGAATCTGGATTGTGGTGAGGGAACAGAGAAAAAAGCTCATTTAGGACCTGCACTAAAGAAGGGGGTAGGCAGCTGTATATCAGGGAGTATCCCTTCTGAGAATAAAAACAGCGGGAGCTTGTTAAGGTAATTACACAGGGGAAAGGTTAATGTACTGGGAACTCCTCAGAAGAATCTGATTTGTGGTGAGGGGAGAGAGATAAAAGGTCATTTAAGAACGACATGAACATGCTGCGTAGGTAGCTGTTTATCAGTAAATATATCCACTGAGATTAAGAAAAGCAGTAGCTTAATAAATTAAGTACTTCTTGGTGTTGTTACTGTACTGGTAACTCCCCAAAAGAATCTGGATTGTGGTGAGGGAACAGAGAAAAAAGCTCATTTAGGACCTGCAGTTACGAAGGGGGTAGGCAGCTGTATATCACGGAGTTTCCCTTCTGAGAATAAAAACAGCTGGAGCTTGTTAAGGTAAATACACAGGGGAAAGGATAATGTACTGAGAACTTCTCAGAAGAATCTGATTTGTGGTGAGGGGAGAGAGATAAAAGTTCATTTAGGAACGACATGAACATGCTGCGTAGGTAGCTGTTTATCAGTAAATATCTCCACTGAGAATAAGAAAAGCAGTACCTTAATAAATTAAGTTCTTCCTGGTATGGTTACTGTACTGGTAACTCCCCAAAAGAATCTGGATTGTGGTGAGGGAACAGAGAAAACAGCTCATTTAGGACCTGCACTTACGAAGGGGGTATGCAGCTGTATATCAGGGAGTAAACCTTCTGAGAATAAAAACAGCTGGAGCTTGTTAAGGTAATTACACAGGGGAAAGGATAATGTACTGGGAACTCCTCAGAAGAGTCTGATTTGTGGTGAGGGGAGAGAGATAAAAGCTCATTTAGCGCTTGCAATTACGAAGGGGGTAGGCAGCTGTATATCAGGGAGTAAACCTTCTGAGATTAAAAACAGCTGGAGCTTGTTAAGGTAATTAAACAGGGGAAAGGATAATGTACTTGGAACTCCTCAGAAGAATCTGATTTGTGGTGAGGGGAGAGAGATAAAAGCTCATTTAGAAACGACATGAAAATGCTGCGTAGGTAGCTGTTTATCAGTAAATATCTCCACTGAGATTAAGAAAAGCAGTAGCTTAATAAATTATGTACTTCCTGGTATGGTTACTGTACTGGTAACTCCCCAAAAGAATCTGGATTGTGGTGAGGGAACAGAGAAAAAAGTTCATTGAGGACCTGCACTTACGAAGGGGGTAGGCAGCTGTATATCAGGGAGTAAACCTTCTGAGAATAAAAACAGCTGGAGCTTGTTAAACTAATTACACAGAGGAAAGGATAATGTATTGGGAACTCCTCAGAAGAATCTGATTTGTGGTGAGGGGAGAGAGATAAAAGCTCATTTAGGAACGACATGAACATGCTGCGTAGGTAGCTGTTTATCAGTAAATATCTCCACTGAGATTAAGAAAAGCAGTAGCTTAATAAATTAAGTACTTCCTGGTACGTATACTGTACTGGTAACTGCCCAAAAGAATCTGGATTGTGGTGAGGGAACAGAGAAAAAAGCTCAATTAGGACCTGCAGTTACGAAGGGGGTAGGGAGCTGTATATCAGGGAGTGACCTTCTGAGAAAAAAACAGCTGGAGCTTGTTAAGGTACTTACACAGGGGAAAGGATAATGTACTGGGAACTCCTCAGAAGAATCTGATTTGTGGTGAGGGGAGAGAGATAAATGCTCATTTAGGAACGACATGAAAATGCTGCATAGGTAGCTGTTTATCAGTAAATATCTCCACTCAGATTAAGAAAATCAGTAGCTTAATAAATTAAGTACTTCCTGGTATGGTTACTGTACTGGTAACTCCCCAAAAGAATCTGGATTGTGGTGAGGGAACCTAGAAAAAAGCTCATTTAGGACCTGCACTTAAGAAGGGGGTAGGCAGCTGTATATCAGGGAGTATCCCTTCTGAGAATAAAAACAGCGGGAGCTTGTTAAGGTAATTACACAGGGGAAAGGGTAATGTACTGGGAACTCCTCACAAGAATCTGATTTGTGGTGAGGGGAGAGAGATAAAAGCTCATTTAGGAACGACATGAACATGCTGCGTAGGTAGCTGTTTATCAGTAAATATCTCCACTGGATTAAGAAAAGCAGTAGCTTAATAAATTAAGTACTTCCTGGTATGGTTACTGTACTGGTAACGCCCTAAAAGAATCTGGATTGTGGTGAGGGAACAGAGAAAAAAGCTCTGCATATATTTTAGAGATGAGGCCTTTGTCTGTTGAATGTCCGGTAAAGATCTTCTCCCAGTCTGTGGGCTTTCTGTTTATCTTGAGAGCTATGTCCTTTGCCGTGCAGAAGCTCTGGATTTTGATGCAGTCCCATTTGTCCAAACTTTCTTTGATTTGTAGCCTTTCAGGGACTTTGTTAAGGAAGTTCTGTCCTGTGCCATGGAGCCCAAGTGTTTCTCCTACTCCTTCCTTTAGTGTCTTCAGGGTGCCTGTTTTGATTTCAAGGTCTTTAATCCATTTGGAATTGATTTTGGTGCAGGGTGATATATAAGGATCTAGTTTTAGTTTGTTGCATGTGTTGAGCCAGTTTTGCCAGCACCACTTGTTAAAGAGTCTATCTTTCTTCCATACTATTGTTATAGCTCCTTTATCAAAGATTAAGTAGGCATAGTTCTGTGGGTTTAATTCTGGGTCTTCAATTCTGTTCCATTGGTCTTCAGGCCTGTTCCGGTGCCAATACCAAGCTGTTTTTATTACTATAGCTTTATAATTACCTTCTTCCAAAACAAAACTGCAAAGAACCAATATCCCCCTCATCAAGTGGGCTAAAGACTTGCAAAGAAACTTCTCTGATGAGGAAATGAGAATGGCCAATAGACATATGAAAAAATGCTCTACATCACTGGCCATAAAGGAAATGCAAATGAAAACAACCTTGAGATTCCATCTCACCCCAGCAAGAATGTCATATATCAAGAAAACTAATAATAACAATTGTTGGAGGGGATGTGGCCAAAAGGGAACCCTACTTCATTGTTGGTGGGAATGTAAACTGGTTCAGCCACTCTGGCAAGCAGTATGGAGATTCCTCAGAAGCCTCAATATAGAACTCCCCTATGACCCAGCAGCCCCACTGTTGGGTATCTACCCAAAAGCCCACAAACAAAATCACAGTAATGCCACCAGCACAACAATGTTCATCGCAGCACAATTTGTCATAGCGAGAAGCTGGAACCAACCCAGATGCCCCTCCATAGATGAATGGATCAGGAAAATGTGGTACATTTACACAATGGAATATTATGCCTCTATCAGAAAGAATGATATTGTTCCATTTGTAAGGAAATGGAAGGACTTGGAAAAAGTTATACTAAGTGAAGTGAGCCAGACTCAAAGAAACATGGACTCTATGGCCTCCCTTATTGGGAATAATTAGTACAGGTTTAGGCAAGCCAGAGCAGAGCATCAAAAGGCCCAATAGCTATACACTTAGAAACAAATAAGAGGATGCTAAGTGAAATGACCTCCATGTTATGGAAACAAGTGATATATCACAGTTGTAACTACTTTCAACGTCCTAGGTGTATGTGTAGTTTCTATTATTGATGATGTTTTGTATCACCTTCCTATGTTTGTACCTACACTATCTCTGTAATCTTATCTGAGTATATTGGAAACCGTGTTTACTGGTATTGGAAGTAGGAAATTCAAAGGGAATACCAAATTCGAGAGACACAGGGTAAAAAAAGAGAAATAACTACAAAAGCAATACTTGCAAAACTGTTTGGTGTAAGTGAACTGAACACCTGGGGGGGGGTAGGGAAAGGGGGGGAGGGAGGAGGCCATGAGGGACAAGGCAACAAACAGTACAAGAAATGTATCCAATGACCAACGTATGATACTGTAACCTCCCTGTACGTCAGTTAGATAATAACAATTTAAGAAAAAAAAAAAAAAAGAAAAAGGCTCATTTAGTACCTGCACTTACGAAGGGGGTAGGCAGCTGTATATCAGGGAGTAAACCTTCTGAGAGTAAAAACAGCTGGAGCTTGTTAAGGTAATTACACAGGGGAAAGGATAATGTACTGGGAACTCCTCAGAAGAATCTGATTTGTGGTGAGGGGAGAGAGATAAAAGCTCATTTAGCGCTTGCAATTACGAAGGGGGTAGGCAGCTGTATATCAGGGAGTAAACCTTCTGAGAATAAAAACAGCTGGAGCTTGTTAAGGTAATTACACAGGGGAAAGGATAATGTACTTGGAACTCCTCAGAAGAATCTGATTTGTGGTGAGGGGAGAGAGATAAAAGCTCATTTAGAAACGACATGAAAATGCTGCGTAGGTAGCTGTTTATCAGTAAATATCTCCACTGAGATTAAGAAAAGCAGTAGCTTAATAAATTAAGTACTTCCTGGTATGGGTACTGTACTGGTAACTCCCCAAAAGAATCTGGATTGTGGTGAGGGAACAGAGAAAAAAGTTCACTGAGGACCTGCACTTACGAAGGGGGTAGGCAGCTGTATATCAGGGAGTAAACCTTCTGAGAATAAAAACAGCTGGAGCTTGTTAAACTAATTACACAGAGGAAAGGATAATGTACTGGGAACTCCTCAGAAGAATCTGATTTGTGGTGAGGGGAGAGAGATAAAAGCTCATTTAGGAACGACATGAACATGCTGCGTAGGTAGCTGTTTATCAGTAAATATCTCCACTGAGATTAAGAAAAGCAGTAGCTTAATAAATTAAGTACTTCCTGGTATGGTTACTGTACTGGTAACTCCCCAAAAGAATCTGGATAGTGGTGAGGGAACAGAGAAAATAGCTCGTTTAGGACCTGCACATACGAAGGGGGTAGGCAGCTGTATATCAGGGAGTAAACCTTCTGAGAATAAAAACAGCTGGAGCTTGTTAAGGTAATTACACAGGGGAAAGGATAATTTACTGGGAACGCCTCAGAAGAATCTTATTTGTGGTGAGGGGAGAGAGAAAAAGCTCATTTAGGAACGACATGAACATGCTGCGTAGGTAGCTGTTTATCAGTAAATATCTCCACTGAGATTAAGAAAAGCAGTAGCTTAATAAATTAAGTACTTCCTGGTATGTATACTGTAATGGTAACTGCCCAAAAGAATCTGCATTGTGGTGAGGGAACAGAGAAAAAAGCTCATTTAGGACCTGCAGTTACGAAGGGGGTAGGCAGCTGTATATCAGGGAGTGACCTTCTGAGAAAAAAACAGCTGGAGCTTGTTAAGGTACTTACACAGGGGAAAGGATAATGTACTGGGAACTCCTCAGAAGAATCTGATTTGTGGTGAGGGGATAGAGATAAAAGCTCATTTAGGAACGACATGAAAATGCTGCATAGGTAGCTGTTTATCAGTAAACATCTCCACTCAGATTAAGAAAATCAGTAGCTTAATAAATTAAGTACTTCCTGGTATGGTTACTGTACTGGTAACTCCCCAAAAGAATCTGGATTGTGGTGAGGGAACAGAGAAAAAAGCTCATTTAGGACCTGCACTTACGAAGGGGGTAGGCAGCTGTATATCAGGGAGTATCCCTTCTGAGAATAAAAACAGCTGGAGCTTGTTACGTTAATTACACAGGGGAAAGGATAATGTACTGGGAACTCCTCAGAAGAATCTGATTTGTGGTGAGGGGAGAGAGATAAAAGCTCATTTAGGAACGACATGAACATGCTGCGTAGGTAGCTGTTTATCAGTAAATATCTCCACTGAGATTAAGAAAAGCAGTAGCTTAATAAATTAAGTACTTCCTGGCACGTATACTGTACTGGTAACTGCCCAAAAGAATCTGGATTGTGGTGAGGGAACAGAGAAAAAAGCTCATTTAGGACCTGCAGTTACGAAGGGGGTAGGGAGCTGTATATCAGGGAGTGACCTTCTGAGAAAAAAACAGCTGGAGCTTGTTAAGGTACTTACACAGGGGAAAGGATAATGTACTGGGAACTCCTCAGAAGAATCTGATTTGTGGTGAGGGGAGAGAGATAAAAGCTCATTTAGGAACGACATGAAAATGCTGCATAGGTAGCTGTTTATCAGTAAATATCTCCATTCAGATTAAGAAAATCAGTAGCTTAATAAATTAAGTACTTCCTAGTATGGTTACTGTACTGGTAACTCCCCAAAAGAATCTGGATTGTGGTGAGGGAACAGAGAAAAAAGCTCATTTAGGACCTGCACTTACGAAGGGGGTAGGCAGCTGTATATCAGGGAGTATCCCTTCTGAGAATAAATACAGCTGGAGCTTGTTACGGTAATTACACAGGGGAAAGGATAATGTACTGGGAACTCCTCAGAAGAATCTGATTTGCCTTGAGGGGAGAGAGATGAATGCTCATTTAAGAACGACATGAACATGCTGCGTAGGTAGCTGTTGATCTGTAAATATCTCCACTGAGCTTAAGAAAAGCAGTAGCTTAATAAATTAAGTACTTCCTGGTATGGTTACTGTACTGGTAACTCCCGAAAAGAATCTGGATTGTGGTGAGGGAACAGAGAAAAAAGCTCATTTAGGACCTGCACTAAAGAAGGGGGTAGGCAGCTGTATATCAGGGAGTATCCCTTCTGAGAATAAAAACAGCGGGAGCTTGTTAAGGTAATTACACAGGGGAAAGGTTAATGTACTGGTAACTCCTCAGAAGAATCTGATTTGTGGTGAGGGGAGAGAGATAAAAGGTCATTTAAGAACGACATGAACATGCTGCGTAGGTAGCTGTTTATCAGTAAATATATCCACTGAGATTAAGAAAAGCAGTAGCTTAATAAATTAAGTACTTCTTGGTGTTGTTACTGTACTGGTAACTCCCCAAAACAATCTGGATTGTGGTGAGGGAACAGAGAAAAAAGCTCATTTAGGACCTGCAGTTACGAAGGGGGTAGGCAGCTGTATATCACGGAGTTTCCCTTCTGAGAATAAAAACAGCTGGAGCTTGTTAAGGTAAATACACAGGGGAAAGGATAATGTACTGAGAACTTCTCAGAAGAATCTGATTTGTGGTGAGGGGAGAGAGATAAAAGTTCATTTAGGAACGACATGAACATGCTGCGTAGGTAGCTGTTTATCAGTAAATATCTCCACTGAGATTAAGAAAAGCAGTAGCTTAATAAATTAAGTACTTCCTGGTATGGTTACTGTACTGGTAACTCCCCAAAAGAATCTGGATAGTGGTGAGGGAACAGAGAAAATAGCTCGTTTAGGACCTGCACATACGAAGGGGGTAGGCAGCTGTATATCAGGGAGTAAACCTTCTGAGAATAAAAACAGCTGGAGCTTGTTAAGGTAATTACACAGGGGAAAGGATAATTTACTGGGAACGCCTCAGAAGAATCTTATTTGTGGTGAGGGGAGAGAGAAAAAGCTCATTTAGGAACGACATGAACATGCTGCGTAGGTAGCTGTTTATCAGTAAATATCTCCACTGAGATTAAGAAAAGCAGTAGCTTAATAAATTAAGTACTTCCTGGTATGTATACTGTACTGGTCACTGCCCAAAAGAATCTGCATTGTGGTGAGGGAACAGAGAAAAAAGCTCATTTAGGACCTGCAGTTACGAAGGGGGTAGGCAGCTGTATATCAGGGAGTGACCTTCTGAGAAAAAAACAGCTGGAGCTTGTTAAGGTACTTACACAGGGGAAAGGATAATGTACTGGGAACTCCTCAGAAGAATCTGATTTGTGGTGAGGGGATAGAGATAAAAGCTCATTTAGGAACGACATGAAAATGCTGCATAGGTAGCTGTTTATCAGTAAACATCTCCACTCAGATTAAGAAAATCAGTAGCTTAATAAATTAAGTACTTCCTGGTATGGTTACTGTACTGGTAACTCCCCAAAAGAATCTGGATTGTGGTGAGGGAACAGAGAAAAAAGCTCATTTAGGACCTGCACTTACGAAGGGGGTAGGCAGCTGTATATCAGGGAGTATCCCTTCTGAGAATAAAAACAGCTGGAGCTTGTTACGTTAATTACACAGGGGAAAGGATAATGTACTGGGAACTCCTCAGAAGAATCTGATTTGTGGTGAGGGGAGAGAGATAAAAGCTCATTTAGGAACGACATGAACATGCTGCGTAGGTAGCTGTTTATCAGTAAATATCTCCACTGAGATTAAGAAAAGCAGTAGCTTAATAAATTAAGTACTTCCTGGTACGTATACTGTACTGGTAACTGCCCAAAAGAATCTGGATTGTGGTGAGGGAACAGAGAAAAAAGCTCATTTAGGACCTGCAGTTACGAAGGGGGTAGGGAGCTGTATATCAGGGAGTGACCTTCTGAGAAAAAAACAGCTGGAGCTTGTTAAGGTACTTACACAGGGGAAAGGATAATGTACTGGGAACTCCTCAGAAGAATCTGATTTGTGGTGAGGGGAGAGAGATAAAAGCTCATTTAGGAACGACATGAAAATGCTGCATAGGTAGCTGTTTATCAGTAAATATCTCCATTCAGATTAAGAAAATCAGTAGCTTAATAAATTAAGTACTTCCTGGTATGGTTACTGTACTGGTAACTCCCCAAAAGAATCTGGATTGTGGTGAGGGAACAGAGAAAAAAGCTCATTTAGGACCTGCACTTACGAAGGGGGTAGGCAGCTGTATATCAGGGAGTATCCCTTCTGAGAATAAATACAGCTGGAGCTTGTTACGGTAATTACACAGGGGAAAGGATAATGTACTGGGAACTCCTCAGAAGAATCTGATTTGCCTTGAGGGGAGAGAGATGAATGCTCATTTAAGAACGACATGAACATGCTGCGTAGGTAGTTGTTGATCTGTAAATATCTCCACTGAGCTTAAGAAAAGCAGTAGCTTAATAAATTAAGTACTTCCTGGTATGGTTACTGTACTGGTAACTCCCGAAAAGAATCTGGATTGTGGTGAGGGAACAGAGAAAAAAGCTCATTTAGGACCTGCACTAAAGAAGGGGGTAGGCAGCTGTATATCAGGGAGTATCCCTTCTGAGAATAAAAACAGCGGGAGCTTGTTAAGGTAATTACACAGGGGAAAGGTTAATGTACTAGGAACTCCTCAGAAGAATCTGATTTGTGGTGAGGGGAGAGAGATAAAAGGTCATTTAAGAACGACATGAACATGCTGCGTAGGTAGCTGTTTATCAGTAAATATATCCACTGAGATTAAGAAAAGCAGTAGCTTAATAAATTAAGTACTTCTTGGTGTTGTTACTGTACTGGTAACTCCCCAAAAGAATCTGGATTGTGGTGAGGGAACAGAGAAAAAAGCTCATTTAGGACCTGCAGTTACGAAGGGGGTAGGCAGCTGTATATCACGGAGTTTCCCTTCTGAGAATAAAAACAGCTGGAGCTTGTTAAGGTAAATACACAGGGGAAAGGATAATGTACTGAGAACTTCTCAGAAGAATCTGATTTGTGGTGAGGGGAGAGAGATAAAAGTTCATTTAGGAACGACATGAACATGCTGCGTAGGTAGCTGTTTATCAGTAAATATCTCCACTGAGAATAAGAAAAGCAGTACCTTAATAAATTAAGTTCTTCCTGGTATGGTTAGTGTACTGGTAACTCCCCAAAAGAATCTGGATTGTGGTGAGGGAACAGAGAAAACAGCTCATTTAGGACCTGCACTTACGAAGGGGGTATGCAGCTGTATATCAGGGAGTAAACCTTCTGAGAATAAAAACAGCTGGAGCTTGTTAAGGTAATTACACAGGGGAAAGGATAATGTACTGGGAACTCCTCAGAAGAGTCTGATTTGTGGTGAGGGGAGAGAGATAAAAGCTCATTTAGCGCTTGCAATTACGAAGGGGGTAGGCAGCTGTATATCAGGGAGTAAACCTTCTGAGATTAAAAACAGCTGGAGCTTGTTAAGGTAATTAAACAGGGGAAAGGATAATGTACTTGGAACTCCTCAGAAGAATCTGATTTGTGGTGAGGGGAGAGAGATAAAAGCTCATTTAGAAACGACATGAAAATGCTGCGTAGGTAGCTGTTTATCAGTAAATATCTCCACTGAGATTAAGAAAAGCAGTAGCTTAATAAATTATGTACTTCCTGGTATGGTTACTGTACTGGTAACTCCCCAAAAGAATCTGGATTGTGGTGAGGGAACAGAGAAAAAAGTTCATTGAGGACCTGCACTTACGAAGGGGGTAGGCAGCTGTATATCAGGGAGTAAACCTTCTGAGAATAAAAACAGCTGGAGCTTGTTAAACTAATTACACAGAGGAAAGGATAATGTACTGGGAACTCCTCAGAAGAATCTGATTTGTGGTGAGGGGAGAGAGATAAAAGCTCATTTAGGAACGACATGAACATGCTGCGTATGTAGCTGTTTATCAGTAAATATCTCCACTGAGATTAAGAAAAGCAGTAGCTTAATAAATTAAGTACTTCCTGGTACGTATACTGTACTGGTAACTGCCCAAAAGAATCTGGATTGTGGTGAGGGAACAGAGAAAAAAGCTCAATTAGGACCTGCAGTTACGAAGGGGGTAGGGAGCTGTATATCAGGGAGTGACCTTCTGAGAAAAAAACAGCTGGAGCTTGTTAAGGTACTTACACAGGGGAAAGGATAATGTACTGGGAACTCCTCAGAAGAATCTGATTTGTGGTGAGGGGAGAGAGATAAATGCTCATTTAGGAACGACATGAAAATGCTGCATAGGTAGCTGTTTATCAGTAAATATCTCCACTCAGATTAAGAAAATCAGTAGCTTAATAAATTAAGTACTTCCTGGTATGGTTACTGTACTGGTAACTCCCCAAAAGAATCTGGATTGTGGTGAGGGAACAGAGAAAAAAGCTCATTTAGGACCTGCACTTACGAAGGGGGTAGGCAGCTGTATATCAGGGAGTATCCCTTCTGAGAATAAATACAGCTGGAGCTTGTTACGGTAATTACACAGGGGAAAGGATAATGTACTGGGAACTCCTCAGAAGAATCTGATTTGCCTTGAGGGGAGAGAGATGAATGCTCATTTAAGAACGACATGAACATGCTGCGTAGGTAGCTGTTGATCTGTAAATATCTCCACTGAGCTTAAGAAAAGCAGTAGCTTAATAAATTAAGTACTTCCTGGTATGGATACTGTACTGGTAACTCCCCAAAAGAATCTGGATTGTGGTGAGGGAACAGAGAAAAAAGCTCATTTAGGACCTGCACTTACGAAGGGGGTAGGCAGCTGTATATCAGGGAGTAAACCTTCTGAGAATAAAAACAGCTGGAGCTTGTTAAGGTAATTACACAGGGGAAAGGATAATGTACTGGGAACTCCTCAGAAGAATCTGATTTGTGGTGAGGGGAGAGAGATAAAAGCTCATTTAGGAACGACATGAACATGCTGCGTAGCTAGCTGTTTATCAGTAAATATCTCCACTGGGATTAAGAAAAGCAGTAGCTTAATAAATTAAGTACTTCCTTGTATGGTTACTGTACTGGTATCTCCCCAAAAGAGTCTGGATTGTGGTGAGGGAACAGAGAAAAAAGCTCATTTAGGAACGACATGAACATGCTGCGTAGGTAGCTGTTTATCAGTAAATATCTCCACTGAGATTAAGAAAAGCAGTAGCTTAATAAATTAAGTACTTCCTGGTATGGTTACTGTACTGGTAACTCCCCAAAAGAATCTGGATTGTGGTGAGGGAACAGAGAAAAAAGCTCATTTAGGACCTGCACTTACGAAGGGGGTAGGCAGCTGTATATCAGGGAGTAAACGTTCTGAGAATAAAAACAGCTGGAGTTTGTTAAGGTTATTACACAGGGGAAAGGATAATGTACTGGGAACTCCTCAGAAGTATCTGATTTGTGGTGGGGGAGAGAGATAAAAGCTCATTTAGGAACGACATGAACATGCTGCATACGTAGCTGTTTATCAGTAAATATCTCCACTGAGCTTAAGAAAAGCAGTAGCATAATAAATTAAGTACTTCCTGGTATGGATACTGTACTAGTAACTCCACAAAAGAATCTGGATTGTGGTGAGGGAACAGAGAAAAAAGCTCATTTAGGACCTGCACTTACGAAGGGGGTAGGCAGCTGTATATCAGGGAGTAAACCTTCTGAGAATAAAACAGCTGGAGCTTGTTAAGGTAATTACACAGGGGAAAGGATAATGTACTGGGAACTCCTCAGAAGAATCTGATTTCTGGTTAGGGGAGAGGGATAAAAGTTCATTTAGGAACGACATGAACATGCTGCATAAGTAGCTGTTTATCAGTAAATATCTCCACTGCGATTAAGAAAAAGAAGTAGCGTAATAAATTAAGTACTTCCTGGTATGGATACTGTACTGGTAACTCCCCAAAAGCATCTGGATTGTGGTGAAGGAACAGAGAAAAAAGCTCATTTAGGAACGACATGAATATGCTGCGTAGGTAGCTGTTTATCAGTAAATATCTCCACAGAGATTAAGAAAAGCAGTAGCTTAATAAATTAAGTACTTCCTAGTATGGTTACTGTACTGGTAACTCCCCAAAAGAACGTGGATTGTGGTGAGGGAACAGAGAAAAAAGCTTCTTTAGGACCTGTACTTACGAAGGGGGTAGGCAGCTGTATATCATGGAGTAAACCTTCTGAAAATAAAAACAGCTGGAGCTTGTTAAGGTAATTACACAGGGGAAAGGATAATGTACTGGAAATTCCTAAGAAGAATCTGATTTGTCGTGAGGGGAGAGAGATTAAAGCTCATTTAGGAACGACATAAACATGCTGCGTAGGTAGCTGTTTATCAGTAAATATCTCCACAGAGATTAAGAAAAGCAGTAGCTTAATAAATTAAGTACTTCCTGGTATGGTTACTGTACTGGTAACTCCCCAAAAGAATCTGGATTGTGGTGAGGGAACAGAGAAAAAAGCTTATTTAGGACCTGCACTTACGAAGGGGGTAGGCAGCTGTATATCATGGAGTAAACCTTCTGAAAATAAAAACAGCTGGAGCTTGTTAAGGTAATTACACAGGGGAAAGGATAATGTACTGGAAATTCCTAAGAAGAATCTGATTTGTCGTGAGGGGAGAGAGATAAAAGCTCATTTAGGAACGACATAAACATGCTGCGAAGGTAGCTGTTTATCAGTAAATATCTCCACTGAGATTAAGAAAAGCAGTAGCTTAATAAATTAAGTACTTCCTGGTATGGTTACTGTACTGGTAACTCCCCAAAAGAATCTGGATTGTGGTGAGGGAACAGAGAAAAAAGCTCATTTAGGACCTGCAGTTACGAAGGGGGTAGGCAGCTGTATATCACGGAGTTTCCCTTCTGAGAATAAAAACAGCTGGAGCTTGTTAAGGTAAATACACAGGGGAAAGGATAATGTACTGAGAACTTCTCAGAAGAATCTGATTTGTGGTGAGGGGAGAGAGATAAAAGCTCATTTATGAACGACATGAACATGCTGCGTAGGTAGCTGTTTATCAGTAAATATCTCCACTGAGAATAAGAAAAGCAGTACCTTAATAAATTCAGTTCTTCCTGGTATGGTTACTGTACTGGTAACTCCCCAAAAGAATCTGGATTGTGGTGAGGGAACAGAGAAAAAAGCTCATTTAGGACCTGCACTTACGAAGGGGGTATGCAGCTGTATATCAGGGAGTAAACCTTCTGAGAATAAAAACAGCTGGAGCTTGTTAAGGTAATTACACAGGGGAAAGGATAATGTACTGGGAACTCCTCAGAAGAATCTGATTTCTGGTTAGGGGAGAGGGATAAAAGTTCATTTAGGAACGACATGAACATGCTGCATAAGTAGCTGTTTATCAGTAAATATCTCCACTGCGATTAAGAAAAGAAGTAGCGTAATAAATTAAGTACTTCCTGGTATGGATACTGTGCTGGTAACTCCCCAAAAGCATCTGGATTGTGGTGAAGGAACAGAGAAAAAAGCTCATTTAGGAACGACATGAATATGCTGCGTAGGTAGCTGTTTATCAGAAATATCTCCACTGAGATTAAGAAAGCAGTAGCTTAATAAATTAAATACTTCCTGGTATGATTACTGTACTGGTAACTCCCCAAAAGAATCTCGATTGTGGTGAGGGAACAGAGAAAAAAGCTCATTTAAGACCTGCACTTACGAAGGGGGAAGGCAGTTGTATATCAGGGAGTAAACCTTCTGAAAATAAAAACAGCTGGAGCTTGTTAAGGTAATTACACAGGGGAAAGGATAATGTACTGGGAACTCCTCAGAAGAATCTGATTTGTGGTGAGGGGAGAGAGATAAAAGCTCATTTAGGAACGACATGAACATGCTGCATAGGTAGCTGTTTAACAGTAAATATCTCCACTGAGATTAAGAAAAGCAGTAGCTTAATAAATTAAGTACTTCCTGGTATGGTTACTGTACTGGTAACTCCCCAAATCAATCTGGATTGTGGTGAGGGAACTGAGGTAAAAGCTCATTTAGGACCTGCACTTACGAAGGGGGTAGGCAGGTGTATATCAGGGAGTAAACCTTCTGAGAATAAAAACAGCTGGAGCTTGTTAAGGTAATTACACAGGGGAAAGGATAATGTACTGGGAACTCCTCAGAAGAATCTGATTTGTGGTGAGGGGAGAGAGATAAAAGCTCATTTAGGAACGACATGAACATGCTGCGTAGCTAGCTGTTTATCAGTAAATATCTCCACTGAGATTAAGAAAAGCAGTAGCTTAATAAATTAAGTACTTCCTTGTATGGTTACTGTACTGGTATCTCCCCAAAAGAGTCTGGATTGTGGTGAGGGAACAGAGAAAAAAGCTCATTTAGGAACGACATGAACATGCTGCGTAGGTAGCTGTTTATCAGTAAATATCTCCACTGAGATTAAGAAAAGTAGTAGCTTAATAAATTAAGTACTTCCTGGTATGGTTACTGTACTGGTAACTCCCCAAAAGAATCTGGATTGTGGTGAGGGAACAGAGAAAAAAGCTGGTTTAGGACCTGCACATACGAAGGGGGTAGGCAGCTGTATATCAGGGAGTAATCCTTCTGAGAATAAAAACAGCTGGAGCTTGTTAAGGTAATTACACAGGGGAAAGGATAATGTACTGGGAACTCCTCAGAAGAATCTGATTTGTGGTGAGGGGAGAGAGATCAAAGCTCATTTAGGAACGACATGAACATGCTGCGTAGGTAGCTGTTTATCAGTAAATATCTCCACTGAGATTAAGAAAAGCAGTAGCTTAATAAATTAAGTACTTCCTGGTATGGTTACTGTACTGGTAACTCCCCAAACGAATCTGGATTGTGGTGAGGGAACAGAGAAAAAAGCTCATTTAGGAACTGCACTTACGAAGGGGGTAGGCAGCTGTATATCAGGGAGTAAACCTTCTGAGAATAAAAACAGCTGGAGCTTGTTAAGGTAATTACACAGGGGAAAGGATAAAGTACTGGGAACTCCTCAGAAGAATCTGAGATGTGGTGAGGGGAGAGAGATAAAAGCTCATTTAGGAACGACATGAATATGCTGCCTAGGTAGCTGTTTATCAGTAAATATCTCCACTGAGATTAAGAAAAACAGTAGCTTCATAAATTAAGTACTTCCTGGTATGGTTACTGTACTGGTAACTCCCCAAAAGAATCTGGATTGTGGTTAGGGAACCGAGAAAAAAGCTCATTTAAGACCTGCACGTACGAAGGGGGTAGGCAGCTGTATATCAGGGAATAAACCTTCTGAGAATAAAAACAGCTGGAGCTTGTTAAGGTAATTACACAGGGGAAAGGATAATGTACTGGGAACTCCTCAGAAGAATCTGATTTGTGGTGAGGGGAGAGATTTAAAAGATAATTTAGGAACGACATGAACATGCTGCGTAGGTAGCTGTTTATCAGTAAATATCTCCACTGAGATTAAGAAAAGCAGTAGCGTAATAAATTAAGTACTTCCTGGTATGGTTACTGTACTGGTAACTCCCCAAAAGAATCTGGATTGTGTTGAGGGAACAGAGAAAAAAGCTCATTTAGGACCTGCACTTACGAAGGGGGTAGGCATTTGTATATCAGGGAGAAACCTTCTGAGAATAAAAACAGCTGGAGCTTGTTAAGGTAATTACACAGGGGAAAAGATAAGGTACTGGGAACTCCTCAGAAGAATCTGATTTGTGGTGAGGGGAGAGAGATAAAAGCTCATTTAAGAACGACATGAACATGCTGCGTAGGTAGCTGTTTATCAGTAAATATCTCCACTGAGATTAAGAAAAGCAGTAGCTTAATAAATTAAGTACTTCCTGGTATGGTTACTGTACTGGTAACTCCCCAAAAGAATCTGGATTGTGGTGAGGGAACAGAGAAAAAAGCTCATTTAAGACCTGCACTTACGAAGGGGGTAGGCAGTTGTATATCAGTGAGTAAACCTTCTGAGAATAAAAACAGCTTGAGTTTGTTAAGGTAATTACACAGGGGAAAGGATAATGTACTGGGAACTCCTCAGAAGTATCTGATTTGTGGTGGGGGAGAGAGATAAAAGCTCATTTAGGAACGACATGAACATGCTGCATACGTAGCTGTTTATCAGTAAATATCTCCACTGAGCTTAAGAAAAGCAGTAGCATAATAAATTAAGTACTTCCTGGTATGGATACTGTACTGGTAACTCTCCAAAAGAATCTGGATTGTGGTGAGGGAACAGAGAAAAAAGCTCATTTAGGACCTGCACTTACGAAGTGGGTAAGAAGCTGTATATCAGGGAGTAAACCTTCTGAGAATAAAAACAGCTGGAGCTTGTTAAGGTAATTACACAGGGGAAAGGATAATGTACTGGGAACTCCTCAGAAGAATCTGATTTCTGGTTAGGGGAGAGGGATAAAAGTTCATTTAGGAACGACATGAACATGCTGCCTAAGTAGCTGTTTATCAGTAAATATCTCCACTGCGATTAAGAAAAGAAGTAGCGTAATAAATTAAGTACTTCCTGGTATGGATACTGTACTGGTAACTCCCCAAAAGCATCTGGATTGTGGTGAAGGAACAGAGAAAAAAGCTCATTTAGGAACGACATGAATATGCTGCGTAGGTAGCTGTTTATCAGTAAATATCTCCACTGAGATTAAGAAAGCAGTAGCTTAATAAATTAAATACTTCCTGGTATGGTTACTGTACTGGTAACTCCCCAAAAGTATCTGGATTGTGGTGAGGGAACAGAGAAAAAAGCTCATTTAGGACCTGCACTTACGAAGGGGGTAGGCAGCTGTATATCATGGAGCAAACCTTCTGAAAATAAAAACAGCTGGAGCCTGTTAAGGTAATTACACAGGGGAAAGGATAATGTACTGGAAATTCCTCAGAAGAATCTGATTTGTCGTGAGGGGAGAGAGATAAAAGCTCATTTAGGAACGACATAAACATGCTGCGTTGGTAGCTGTATATCAGTAAATATCTCCACTGAGATTAAGAAAAGCAGTAGCTTAATAAATTAAGTACTTCCTGGTATGGTTACTGTACTGGTAACTCCCAAAAGAATCTGGATTGTGGTGAGGGTACAGAGAAAAAAGCTCATTTAAGACCTGCACTTACGAAGGGGGAAGGCAGTTGTATATCAGTGAGTAAACCTTCTGAGAATAAAAACAGCTGGAGCTTGTTAAGGTAATTACACAGGGGAAAGGATAATGTACTGGGAACTCCTCAGAAGAATCTGATTTGTGGTGAGGGGAGAGAGATAAAAGCTCATTTACGAACGACATGAACATACTGCGTAGCTAGCTGTTTATCAGTAAATATCTCCACTGAGATTAAGAAAAGCAGTAGCTTAATAAATTAAGTACTTCCTTGTATGGTTACTGTACTGGTATCTCCCCAAAGAGTCTGGATTGTGGTGAGGGAACAGAGAAAAAAGCTCATTTAGGAACGTCATGAACATGCTGCGTAGGTAGCTGTTTATCAGTAAATATCTCCACTGAGATTAAGAAAAGCAGTAGCTTAATAAATTAAGTACTTCCTGGTATGGTTACTGTACTGGTAACTCCCCAAAAGAATCTGGATTGTGGTGAGGGAACAGAGAAAAAAGCTGGTTTAGGACCTGCACTTACGAAGGGGGTAGGCAGCTGTATATCAGGGAGTAAACCTTCTGAGAATAAAAACAGCTGGAGCTTGTTAAGGTAATTACACAGGGGAAAGGATAATGTACTGGGAACTCCTCAGAAGTATCTGATTTGTGGTGGGGGAGAGAGATAAAAGCTCATTTAGGAACGACATGAACATGCTGCATACGTAGCTGTTTATCAGTAAATATCTCCACTGAGATTAAGAAAAGCAGTAGCATAATAAATTAAGTACTTCCTGGTATGGATACTGTACTGGTAACTCCCCAAAAGAATCTGGATTGTGGTGAGGGAACAGAGAAAAAAGCTCATTTAGGAACGACATGAATATGCTGCGTAGGTAGCTGTTTATCAGTAAATATCTCCACTGAGATTAAGAAAAGTAGTAGCTTAATAAATTAAGTACTTCCTGGTATGGTTACTGTACTGGTAACTCCCCAAAAGAATCTGGATTGTGGTGAGGGAACAGAGAAAAAAGCTCATTTAGGACCTGCACTTACGAAGGGGGTAGGCAGCTGTATATCAGGGAGTAAACCTTCTGAGAATAAAAACAGCTGGAGCTTGTTAAGGTAATTACACAGGGGACAGGATAATGTACTGGGAACTCCTCAGAAGAATCTGATTTGTGTTGAGGGGAGAGAGATAAAAGCTCATTTAGGAACGACATGAACATGCTGCGTACGTAGCTGTTTATCAGTAAATATCTCCACTGAGATTAAGAAAAGCAGTAGCTTAATAAATTAAGTACTTCCTGGTATGGTTACTGTACTGGTAACTCCCCAAAAGAATCTGGATTGTGGTGAGGGAACAGAGAAAAAAGCTCATTTGGGACCTGCACTTACGAAGGGGTAGGTATTTGTATATCAGGGAGTAAACCTTCTGAGAATAAAAACAGCTGGAGCTTATAAAGGTAATTACACAGGGGAAAGGATGATGTACTGGGAACTCCTCAGAAGAATCTGATTTGTGGTGAGGGGAGTGAGATAAAAGCTCATTTAGGAACGACATGCACATGCTGCGTAGGTAGCTGTTTATCAGTAAATATCACCACTGAGATTAAGAAAAGCAGTAGCTTAATAAATTAAGTACTTCCTTGTATGGTTACTGTACTGGTAACTCCCCAAAAGAATCTGGATTGTGGTGAGGGAACAGAGAAAAAAGCTCATTTAGGAACGACATGAACATGCTGCGTAGGTAGCTGTTTATCAGTAAATATCTCCACTGAGATTAAGAAAAGCAGTAGCTTAATAAATTAAGTACTTCCTGGTATGGTTACTGTACTGGAAACTCCCCAAAAGAATCTGGATTGTGGTGAGGGAACAGAGAAAAAAGCTCATTTAGGACCTGCACTTACGAAGGGGGTAGGCAGCTGTATATCAGGGAGTAAACCTTCTGAGAATAAAAACAGCTGGATCTTGTTAAGGTAATTACACAGGGGAAAGGATAAAGTACTGGGAACTCCTCAGAAGAATCTGATTTGTGGTGAGGGGAGAGAGATAAAAGCTCATTTAGGAACGACATGAACATGCTGCGTAGGTAGCTGTTTATCAGTAAATATCTCCACTGAGATTAAGAAAAGCAGTAGCTTAATAAATTAAGTACTTCCTTGTATGGTTACTGTACTGGTAACTCCCCAAAAGAATCTGGATTGTGGTGAGGGAACAGAGAAAAAAGCTCATTTAGGAACGACATGAACATGCTGCGTAGGTAGCTGTTTATCAGTAAATATCTCCACTGAGATTAAGAAAAGCAGTAGCTTAATAAATTAAGTACTTCCTGGTATGGTTATTGTACTAGTAACTCCCCAAAAGAACCTGGATTGTGGTGAGGGAACAGAGAAAAAAGCTGGTTTAGGACCTGCACTTACGAAGGGGGTAGGCAGCTGTATATCAGGGAGTAAACCTTCTGAGAATAAAAACAGCTGGAGCTTGTTAAGGTAATTACACAGGGGAAAGGATAATGTACTGGGAACTCCTCAGAAGAATCTGATTTGTGGTGAGGGGAGAGAGATAAAAGCTCATTTAGAACGACATGAACATGCTGCGTAGGTAGCTGTTTATCAGTAAATATCTCCACTGAGATTAAGAAAAGCAGTAGCTTAATAAATTAAGTACTTCCTGTATGTTTACTGTACTGGTAACTCCCCAAATGAATCTGGATTGTGGTGAGGGAACAGAGAAAAAAGCTCATTTAGGACTTGCACTTACGAAGGGGGTAGGCAGCTGTATATCAGGTAGTAAACCTTCTGAGAATAAAAACAGCTGGAGCTTGTTAAGGTAATTATACAGGGGAAAGGATAATGTAC
Source organism: Perognathus longimembris pacificus (assembly GCF_023159225.1). Taxonomy (NCBI): domain Eukaryota; kingdom Metazoa; phylum Chordata; class Mammalia; order Rodentia; family Heteromyidae; genus Perognathus; species Perognathus longimembris. Next base: position 76,130 of record NW_025956959.1, read on the forward strand.
TGGGAACTCCTCAGAAGAATCTGATTTGTGGTGAGGGGAGAGAGATAAAAGCTCATTTAGGAACGACATGAACATGCTGCATAGGTAGCTGTTTATCAGTAAATATCTTCACTGAGATTAAGAAAAGCAGTAGCTTAATAAATTAAGTACTTCCTTGTATGGTTACTGTACTGGTAACTCCCCAAATGAATCTGGATTGTGTTGAGGGAACAGAGAAAAAAGCTCATTTAGGAACGACATGAACATGCTGCGTAGGTAGCTGTTTATCAGTAAATATCTCCACTGAGATTAAGAAAAGCAGTAGCTTAATAAATTAAGTACTTCCTGGTATGGTTACTGTATTAGTAACTCCCCAAAAGAACCTGGATTGTGGTGAGGGAACAGAGAAAAAAGCTGGTTTAGGACCTGCACATACGAAGGGGTTAGGCAGCTGTATATCAGGGAGTAAACCTTCTGAGAATAAAAACAGCTGGAGCTTGTTAAGGTAATTACACAGGGGAAAGGATAATGTACTGAGAACTCCTCAGAAGAATCTGATTTGTGGTGAGGGGAGAGAGATAAAAGCTCATTTAGGAACGACATGAACATGCTGCGTAGGTAGCTGTTTATCAGTAAATATCTCCACTGAGATTAAGAAAAGCAGTAGCTTAATAAATTAAGTACTTCCTGGCATGGTTACTGTACTGGTAACTCCCCAAACCAATCTGGATTGTGGTGAGGGAACAGAGAAAAAAGCTCATTTAGGAACTGCACTTACGAAGGGGGTAGGCAGCTGTATATCAGGGAGTAAACCTTCTGAGAATAAAAACAGCTGGAGCTTGTTAAGGTAATTACACAGGGGAAAGGATAATGTACTGGGAACTCCTCAGAAGAATCTGATTTGTGGTGAGGGGAGAGAGATAAAAGATCATTTAGGAACGACATCAACATGCTGCTTAGGTAGCTGTTTATCAGTAAATATCTCCACTGAGATTAAGAAAATCAGTAGCTTAATAAATTAAGTACTTCCTGGTATGGTTTCTGTACTGGAAACTCCCCAAATATTCTGGATTGTGGTGAGGGAACAGAGAAAAAAGCTCATTTAGGAAGTGCACTTACAAAGGGGGTAGGCAGATGTATATCAGGGAGTAAACCTTCTGAGAATAAAAACAGCTGGAGCTTGTTAAGGTAATTACACAGGGGAAAGGATAAAGTACTGGGAACTCCTCAGATGAATCTGATTTGTGGTGAGGGGAGAGAGATAAAAGCTCATTTAGGAACGACGTGAACATGCTGCGTAGGTAGCTGTTTATCAGTAAATATCTCCACTGAGATTAAGAAAAGCAGTAGCTTAATAAATTAAGTACTTTCTTGTATGGTTACTGTACTGGTAACTCCCCAAATGAATCTGGATTGTGTTGAGGGAACAGAGATAAAAGCTCATTTAGGAACGACATGAACATGCTGCGTAGGTAGCTGTTTATCAGTAAATATCTCCACTGAGATTAAGAAAAGCAGTAGCTTAATAAATTAAGTACTTCCTGGCATGGTTACTGTACTGGTAACTCCCCAAACCAATCTGGATTGTGGTGAGGGAACAGAGAAAAAAGCTCATTTAGGAACTGCACTTACGAAGGGGGTAGGCAGCTGTATATCAGGGAGTAAACCTTCTGAGAATAAAAACAGCTGGAGCTTGTTAAGGTAATTACACAGGGGAAAGGATAATGTACTGGGAACTCCTCAGAAGAATCTGATTTGTGGTGAGGGGAGAGAGATAAAAGATCATTTAGGAACGACATCAACATGCTGCTTAGGTAGCTGTTTATCAGTAAATATCTCCACTGAGATTAAGAAAATCAGTAGCTTAATAAATTAAGTACTTCCTGGTATGGTTACTGTACTGGAAACTCCCCAAATATTCTGGATAGTGGTGAGGGAACAGAGAAAAAAGCTCATTTAGGAAGTGCACTTACAAAGGGGGTAGGCAGATGTATATCAGGGAGTAAACCTTCTGAGAATAAAAACAGCTGGAGCTTGTTAAGGTAATTACACAGGGGAAAGGATAAAGTACTGGGAACTCCTCAGATGAATCTGATTTGTGGTGAGGGGAGAGAGATAAAAGCTCATTTAGGAACGACGTGAACATGCTGCGTAGGTAGCTGTTTATCAGTAAATATCTCCACTGAGATTAAGAAAAGCAGTAGCTTAATAAATTAAGTACTTTCTTGTATGGTTACTGTACTGGTAACTCCCCAAATGAATCTGGATTGTGTTGAGGGAACAGAGAAAAAAGCTCATTTAGGAACGACATGAACATGCTGCGTAGGTAGCTGTTTATCAGTAAATATCTCCACTGAGATTAAGAAAAGCAGTAGCTTAATAAATTAAGTACTTTCTTGTATGGTTACTGTACTGGTAACTCCCCAAATGAATCTGGATTGTGTTGAGGGAACAGAGAAAAAAGCTCATTTAGGAACGACATGAACATGCTGCATAGGTAGCTGTTTATCAGTAAATATCTCCACTGAGATTAAGAAAAGCAGTAGCTTAATAAATTAAGTACTTCCTGGTATGGTTACTGTACTGGTAACTCCCCAAATGAATCTGGATTGTGGTGAGGGAACTGAGATAAAAGCTCATTTAGGACCTGCACTTACGAAGGGGGGTAGGCAGGTGTATATCAGGGAGTAAACCTTCTGAGAATAAAAACAGCTGGAGCTTGTTAAGGTAATTACACAGGGGAAAGGATAATGTACTGGGAACTCCTCAGAAGAATCTGATTTGTGGTGAGGGGAGAGAGATAAAAGCTCATTTAGGAACGACATGAACATGCTGCGTAGGTAGCTGTTTATCAGTAATATCTCCACTGAGATTAAGAAAAGCAGTAGCTTAATAAATTAAGTACTTCCTGGTATGTTTACTGTACTGGTAACTCCCCAAATGAATCTGAATTGTGGTGAGGGAACAGAGAAAAAAGCTCATTTAGGACTTGCACTTACGAAGGGGGTAGGCAGCTGTATATCAGGGAGTAAACCTTCTGAGAATAAAAACAGCTGGAGCTTGTTAAGGTAATTATACAGGGGAAAGGATAATGTACTGGGAACTCCTCAGAAGAATCTGATTTGTGGTGAGGGGAGAGAGATAAAAGCTCATTTAGGAACGACATGAACATGCTGCATTGGTAGCTGTTTATCAGTAAATATCTTCCCTGAGATTAAGAAAAGCAGTAGCTTAATAAATTAAGTACTTCCTTGTATGGTTACTGTACTGGTAACTCCCCAAATGAATCTGGATTGTGTTGAGGGAACAGAGAAAAAAGCTCATTAGGAACGACATGAACATGCTGCGTAGGTAGCTGTTTATCAGTAAATATCTCCACTGAGATTAAGAAAAGCAGTACCTTAATAAATTAAGTACTTCCTGGTATGGTTACTGTATTAGTAACTCCCCAAAAGAACCTGGATTGTGGTGAGGGGAACAGAGAAAAAAGCTGGTTTAGGACCTGCACATACGAAGGGGTTAGGCAGCTGTATATCAGGGAGTAAACCTTCTGAGAATAAAAACAGCTGGAGCTTGTTAAGGTAATTACACAGGGGAAAGGATAATGTACTGGGAACTCCTCAGAAGAATCTGATTTGTGGTGAGGGGAGAGAGACAAAAGCTCATTTAGGAACGACATGAACATGCTGCGTAGGTAGCTGTTTATCAGTAAATATCTCCACTGAGATTAAGAAAAGCAGTAGCTTAATAAATTAAGTACTTCCTGGCATGGTTACTGTACTGGTAACTCCCCAAACCAATCTGGATTGTGGTGAGGGAACAGAGAAAAAAGCTCATTTAGGAACTGCACTTACGAAGGGGGTAGGCAGCTGTATATCAATCAGGGAGTAAACCTTCTGAGAATAAAAACAGCTGGAGCTTGTTAAGGTAATTACACAGGGGAAAGGATAATGTACTGGGAACTCCTCAGAAGAATCTGATTTGTGGTGAGGGGAGAGAGATAAAAGATCATTTAGGAACGACATCAACATGCTGCTTAGGTAGCTGTTTATCAGTAAATATCTCCACTGAGATTAAGAAAATCAGTAGCTTAATAAATTAAGTACTTCCTGGTATGGTTACTGTACTGGAAACTCCCCAAATATTCTGGATTGTGGTGAGGGAACAGAGAAAAAAGCTCATTTAGGAACTGCACTTACAAAGGGGGTAGGCAGATGTATATCAGGGAGTAAACCTTCTGAGAATAAAAACAGCTGGAGCTTGTTAGGTAATTACACAGGGGAAAGGATAAAGTACTGGGAACTCCTCAGAAGAATCTGATTTGTGGTGAGGGGAGAGAGATAAAAGCTCATTTAGGAACGACGTGAACATGCTGCGTAGGTAGCTGTTTATCAGTAAATATCTCCACTGAGATTAAGAAAAGCAGTAGCTTAATAAATAAGTACTTTCTTGTATGGTTACTGTACTGGTAACTCCCCAAATGAATCTGGATTGTGTTGAGGGAACAGAGAAAAAAGCTCATTTAGGAACGACATGAACATGCTGCGTAGGTAGCTGTTTATCAGTAAATATCTCCACTGAGATTAAGAAAAGCAGTAGCTTAATAAATTAAGTACTTTCTTGTATGGTAACTGTACTGGTAACTCCCCAAATGAATCTGGATTGTGTTGAGGGAACAGAGAAAAAAGCTCATTTAGGAACGACATGAACATGCTGCATAGGTAGCTGTTTATCAGTAAATATCTCCACTGAGATTAAGAAAAGCAGTAGCTTAATAAATTAAGTACTTCCTGGTATGGTTACTGTACTGGTAACTCCCAAATGAATCTGGATTGTGGTGAGGGAACTGAGATAAAAGCTCATTTAGGACCTGCACTTACGAAGGGGGTAGGCAGGTGTATATCAGGGAGTAAACCTTCTGAGAATAAAAACAGCTGGAGCTTGTTAAGGTAATTACACAGGGGAAAGGATAATGTCCTGGGAACTCCTCAGAAGAATCTGATTTGAGGTGAGGGAGAGAGATAAAAGATCATTTAGGAACGACATCAACATGCTGCTTAGGTAGCTGTTTATCAGTAAATATCTCCACTGAGATTAAGAAAATAAGTAGCTTAATGAATTAAGTACTTCCTGGTATGGTTACTGTACTAGTAACTCCCCAAAAGAACCCGGATTGTGGTGAGGGAACAGAGAATAAAGCTGGTTTAGGACCTGCACTTACGAAGGGGGTAGGCAGCTGTATATCAGGGAGTAAACCTTCTGAGAATAAAAACTGCTGGAGCTTGTTAAGGTAATTACACAGGGGAAAGGATAATATACTGGGAACTCCTCAGAAGAATCTGATTTGTGGTGAGGGGAGAGAGATAAAAGCTCATTTAGGAACGACATGAACATGCTGCGTAGGTAGCTGTTTATCAGTAAATATCTCCACTGAGATTAAGAAAAGCAGTAGCTTAATAAATTAAGTACTTCCTTGTATGGTTACTGTACTGGTAACTCCCCAAAAGAATCTGGATTGTGGTGAGGGAACAGAGAAAAAAGCTCATTTAGGAACGACAGGAACATGCTGCGTAGGTAGCTGTTTATCAGTAAATATCTCCACTGAGATTAAGAAAAGCAGTAGCTTAATAAATTAAGTACTTCCTGGTATGGTTACTGTACTAGTAACTCCCCAAAAGAACCTGGATTGTGGTGAGGGAACAGAGAAAAAAGCTGGTTTAGGACCTGCACTTACGAAGGGGGTAGGCAGCTGTATATCAGGGAGTAAACCTTCTGAGAATAAAAACTGCTGGAGCTTGTTAAGGTAATTACACAGGGGAAAGGATTATATACTGGGAACTCCTCAGAAGAATCTGATTTTTGGTGAGGGAGAGAGATAAAAGCTCATTTAGGAACGACATGAACATGCTGCATACGTAGCTGTTTATCAGTAAATATCTCCACTGAGATTAAGAAAAGCAGTAGCTTAATAAATTAAGTACTTCCTGGTATGGTTACTGTACTGGTAACTCCCAAATGAATCTGGATTGTGGTGAGGGAACGGAGAAAAAAGCTCATTTAGGACCTGCACTTACGAAGGGGGTAGGCAGCTGTATATCAGGGAGTAAACCTTCTGAGAATAAAAACAGCTGGAGCTTGGTAAGGTAATTACACAGAGGAAAGGATAATGTACTGGGAACTCCTCAGAAGAATCTGATTTGTGGTGAGGGGAGACAGATAAAAGCTCATTTAGGAACGACATGAACATGCTGCGTAGGTAGCTGTTTATCAGTAAATATCTCCACTGAGATTAAAAAAAGCAGTAGCTTAATAAATTAAGTACTTCCTGGTATGGTAACTGTACTAGTAACTTCCCAAAAAAACCTGGATTGTGGTGAGGGAACAGAGAAAAAAGCTGGTTTAGGACCTGCACTTACGAAGGGGGTAGGCAGCTGTAT
>NW_025956960.1:0-55052 GCF_023159225.1 Perognathus longimembris pacificus
AAATCAGATTCTTCTGAGGAGTTCCCAGTACATTATCCTTTCCCCTGTGTAATTACCTTAACAAGCTCCAGCTGTTTTTATTCTCAGAAGGTACTCCCTGATATACAGCTGCCTACCCTTCGTAAGTGCAGGTCCTAAATGAGCTTTTTTCTCTGTTCCCTCACCACAATCCAGATTCTTTGGGGAGTTACCAGTACAGTAACCATACCAGGAAGTACTTAATTTATTAAGCTACTGCTTTTCTTAATCTCAGTGGAGATATTTACTGATAAACAGCTACCTACGCAGCATGTTCATGTCGTTCCTAAATGAGCTTTTATCTCTCTCCCCTCACCACAAATCAGATTCTTCTGAGGAGTTCCCAGTACATTATCCTTTCCCCTGTGTAATTACCTTAACAAGCTCCAGCTGTTTTTATTCTCAGAAGGATACTCCCTGATATACAGCTGCCTACCCCCTTCGTAAGTGCAGGTCCTAAATGAGCTTTTTTCTCTGTTCCCTCACCACAATCCAGATTCTTTTGGGAGTTACCAGTACAGTAACCATACCAGGAAGTACTTAATTTATTAAGCTACTGCTTTTCTTAATCTCAGTGGAGATATTTACTGATAAACAGCTACCTACGCAGCATGTTCATGTCGTTCCTAAATGAGCTTTTATCTCTCTCCCCTCACCACAAATCAGATTCTTCTGAGGAGTTCCCAGTACATTATCCTTTCCCCTGTGTAATTACCTTAACAAGCTCCAGCTGTTTTTATTCTCAGAAGGTTTACTCCCTGATATACAGCTGCCTACCCCCTTCGTAAGTGCAGGTCCTAAATGAGCTTTTTTCTCTGTTCCCTCACCACAATCCAGATTCTTTTGGGGAGTTACCAGTACAGTAACCATACCAGGAAGTACTTAATTTATTAAGCTACTGCTTTTCTTAATCTCAGTGGAGATATTTACTGATAAACAGCTACCTACGCAGCATGTTCATGTCGTTCCTAAATGAGCTTTTATCTCTCTCCCCTCACCACAAATCAGATTCTTCTGAGGAGTTCCCAGTACATTATCCTTTCCCCTGTGTAATTACCTTAACAAGCTCCAGCTGTTTTTATTCTCAGAAGGTTACTCCCTGATATACAGCTGCCTACCCCTTCGTAAGTGCAGGTCCTAAATGAGCTTTTTTCTCTGTTCCCTCACCACAATCCAGATTCTTTTGGGGAGTTACCAGTACAGTAACCATACCAGGAAGTACTTAATTTATTAAGCTACTGCTTTTCTTAATCTCAGTGGAGATATTTACTGATAAACAGCTACCTACGCAGCATGTTCATGTCGTTCCTAAATGAGCTTTTATCTCTCTCCCCTCACCACAAATCAGATTCTTCTGAGGAGTTCCCAGTACATTATCCTTTCCCCTGTGTAATTACCTTAACAAGCTCCAGCTGTTTTTATTCTCAGAAGGTTACTCCCTGATATACAGCTGCCTACCCCCTTCGTAAGTGCAGGTCCTAAATGAGCTTTTTTCTCTGTTCCCTCACCACAATCCAGATTCTTTTGGGGAGTTACCAGTACAGTAACCATACCAGGAAGTACTTAATTTATTAAGCTACTGCTTTTCTTAATCTCAGTGGAGATATTTACTGATAAACAGCTACCTACGCAGCATGTTCATGTCGTTCCTAAATGAGCTTTTATCTCTCTCCCCTCACCACAAATCAGATTCTTCTGAGGAGTTCCCAGTACATTATCCTTTCCCCTGTGTAATTACCTTAACAAGCTCCAGCTGTTTTTATTCTCAGAAGGTTTACTCCCTGATATACAGCTGCCTACCCCCTTCGTAAGTGCAGGTCCTAAATGAGCTTTTTTCTCTGTTCCCTCACCACAATCCAGATTCTTTTGGGGAGTTACCAGTACAGTAACCATACCAGGAAGTACTTAATTTATTAAGCTACTGCTTTTCTTAATCTCAGTGGAGATATTTACTGATAAACAGCTACCTACGCAGCATGTTCATGTCGTTCCTAAATGAGCTTTTATCTCTCTCCCCTCACCACAAATCAGATTCTTCTGAGGAGTTCCCAGTACATTATCCTTTCCCCTGTGTAATTACCTTAACAAGCTCCAGCTGTTTTTATTCTCAGAAGGTTTACTCCCTGATATACAGCTGCCTACCCCCTTCGTAAGTGCAGGTCCTAAATGAGCTTTTTTCTCTGTTCCCTCACCACAATCCAGATTCTTTTGGGGAGTTACCAGTACAGTAACCATACCAGGAAGTACTTAATTTATTAAGCTACTGCTTTTCTTAATCTCAGTGGAGATATTTACTGATAAACAGCTACCTACGCAGCATGTTCATGTCGTTCCTAAATGAGCTTTTATCTCTCTCCCCTCACCACAAATCAGATTCTCTGAGGAGTTCCCAGTACATTATCCTTTCCCCTGTGTAATTACCTTAACAAGCTCCAGCTGTTTTTATTCTCAGAAGGTTTACTCCCTGATATACAGCTGCCTACCCCCTTCGTAAGTGCAGGTCCTAAATGAGCTTTTTTCTCTGTTCCCTCACCACAATCCAGATTCTTTTGGGGAGTTACCAGTACAGTAACCATACCAGGAAGTACTTAATTTATTAAGCTACTGCTTTTCTTAATCTCAGTGGAGATATTTACTGATAAACAGCTACCTATGCAGCATGTTCATGTCGTTCCTAAATGAGCTTTTATCTCTCTCCCCTCACCACAAATCAGATTCTTCTGAGGAGTTCCCAGTACATTATCCTTTCCCCTGTGTAATTACCTTAACAAGCTCCAGCTGTTTTTATTCTCAGAAGGTTTACTCCCTGATATACAGCTGCCTACCCCCTTCGTAAGTGCAGGTCCTAAATGAGCTTTTTTCTCTGTTCCCTCACCACAATCCAGATTCTTTTGGGGAGTTACCAGTACAGTAACCATACCAGGAAGTACTTAATTTATTAAGCTACTGCTTTTCTTAATCTCAGTGGAGATATTTACTGATAAACAGCTACCTATGCAGCATGTTCATGTCGTTCCTAAATGAGCTTTTATCTCTCTCCCCTCACCACAAATCAGATTCTTCTGAGGAGTTCCCAGTACATTATCCTTTCCCCTGTGTAATTACCTTAACAAGCTCCAGCTGTTTTTATTCTCAGAAGGTTTACTCCCTGATATACAGCTGCCTACCCCCTTCGTAAGTGCAGGTCCTAAATGAGCTTTTTTCTCTGTTCCCTCACCACAATCCAGATTCTTTGGGGAGTTACCAGTACAGTAACCATACCAGGAAGTACTTAATTTATTAAGCTACTGCTTTTCTTAATCTCAGTGGAGATATTTACTGATAAACAGCTACCTACGCAGCATGTTCATGTCGTTCCTAAATGAGCTTTTATCTCTCTCCCCTCACCACAAATCAGATTCTTCTGAGGAGTTCCCAGTACATTATCCTTTCCCCTGTGTAATTACCTTAACAAGCTCCAGCTGTTTTTATTCTCAGAAGGTTTACTCCCTGATATACAGCTGCCTACCCCCTTCGTAAGTGCAGGTCCTAAATGAGCTTTTTTCTCTGTTCCCTCACCACAATCCAGATTCTTTTGGGGAGTTACCAGTACAGTAACCATACCAGGAAGTACTTAATTTATTAAGCTACTGCTTTTCTTAATCTCAGTGGAGATATTTACTGATAAACAGCTACCTACGCAGCATGTTCATGTCGTTCCTAAATGAGCTTTTATCTCTCTCCCCTCACCACAAATCAGATTCTTCTGAGGAGTTCCCAGTACATTATCCTTTCCCCTGTGTAATTACCTTAACAAGCTCCAGCTGTTTTTATTCTCAGAAGGTTTACTCCCTGATATACAGCTGCCTACCCCCTTCGTAAGTGCAGGTCCTAAATGAGCTTTTTTCTCTGTTCCCTCACCACAATCCAGATTCTTTTGGGGAGTTACCAGTACAGTAACCATACCAGGAAGTACTTAATTTATTAAGCTACTGCTTTTCTTAATCTCAGTGGAGATATTTACTGATAAACAGCTACCTACGCAGCATGTTCATGTCGTTCCTAAATGAGCTTTTATCTCTCTCCCCTCACCACAAATCAGATTCTTCTGAGGAGTTCCCAGTACATTATCCTTTCCCCTGTGTAATTACCTTAACAAGCTCCAGCTGTTTTTATTCTCAGAAGGGATACTCCCTGATATACAGCTGCCTACCCCCTTCGTAAGTGCAGGTCCTAAATGAGCTTTTTTCTCTGTTCCCTCACCACAATCCAGATTCTTTTGGGAGTTACCAGTACAGTAACCATACCAGGAAGTACTTAATTTATTAAGCTACTGCTTTTCTTAATCTCAGTGGAGATATTTACTGATAAACAGCTACCTACGCAGCATGTTCATGTCGTTCCTAAATGAGCTTTTATCTCTCTCCCCTCACCACAAATCAGATTCTTCTGAGGAGTTCCCAGTACATTATCCTTTCCCCTGTGTAATTACCTTAACAAGCTCCAGCTGTTTTTATTCTCAGAAGGTACTCCCTGATATACAGCTGCCTACCCCCTTCGTAAGTGCAGGTCCTAAATGAGCTTTTTTCTCTGTTCCCTCACCACAATCCAGATTCTTTTGGGGAGTTACCAGTACAGTAACCATACCAGGAAGTACTTAATTTATTAAGCTACTGCTTTTCTTAATCTCAGTGGAGATATTTACTGATAAACAGCTACCTACGCAGCATGTTCATGTCGTTCCTAAATGAGCTTTTATCTCTCTCCCCTCACCACAAATCAGATTCTTCTGAGGAGTTCCCAGTACATTATCCTTTCCCCTGTGTAATTACCTTAACAAGCTCCAGCTGTTTTTATTCTCAGAAGGGATACTCCCTGATATACAGCTGCCTACCCCCTTCGTAAGTGCAGGTCCTAAATGAGCTTTTTTCTCTGTTCCCTCACCACAATCCAGATTCTTTTGGGGAGTTACCAGTACAGTAACCATACCAGGAAGTACTTAATTTATTAAGCTACTGCTTTTCTTAATCTCAGTGGAGATATTTACTGATAAACAGCTACCTACGCAGCATGTTCATGTCGTTCCTAAATGAGCTTTTATCTCTCTCCCCTCACCACAAATCAGATTCTTCTGAGGAGTTCCCAGTACATTATCCTTTCCCCTGTGTAATTACCTTAACAAGCTCCAGCTGTTTTTATTCTCAGAAGGTACTCCCTGATATACAGCTGCCTACCCCCTTCGTAAGTGCAGGTCCTAAATGAGCTTTTTTCTCTGTTCCCTCACCACAATCCAGATTCTTTGGGGAGTTACCAGTACAGTAACCATACCAGGAAGTACTTAATTTATTAAGCTACTGCTTTTCTTAATCTCAGTGGAGATATTTACTGATAAACAGCTACCTACGCAGCATTTCATGTCGTTCCTAAATGAGCTTTTATCTCTCTCCCCTCACCACAAATCAGATTCTTCTGAGGAGTTCCCAGTACATTATCCTTTCCCCTGTGTAATTACCTTAACAAGCTCCAGCTGTTTTTATTCTCAGAAGGTTTACTCCCTGATATACAGCTGCCTACCCCCTTCGTAAGTGCAGGTCCTAAATGAGCTTTTTTCTCTGTTCCCTCACCACAATCCAGATTCTTTTGGGAGTTACCAGTACAGTAACCATACCAGGAAGTACTTAATTTATTAAGCTACTGCTTTTCTTAATCTCAGTGGAGATATTTACTGATAAACAGCTACCTACGCAGCATGTTCATGTCGTTCCTAAATGAGCTTTTATCTCTCTCCCCTCACCACAAATCAGATTCTTCTGAGGAGTTCCCAGTACATTATCCTTTCCCCTGTGTAATTACCTTAACAAGCTCCAGCTGTTTTTATTCTCAGAAGGGATACTCCCTGATATACAGCTGCCTACCCCCTTCGTAAGTGCAGGTCCTAAATGAGCTTTTTTCTCTGTTCCCTCACCACAATCCAGATTCTTTTGGGGAGTTACCAGTACAGTAACCATACCAGGAAGTACTTAGTTTATTAAGCTACTGCTTTTCTTAATCTCAGTGGAGATATTTACTGATAAACAGCTACCTAAGCAGCATGTCATGTCGTTCCTAAATGAGCTTTTATCTCTCCTCACCACAAATCAGATACTTCCGAGGAGTTCCCAGTACATTTTCCTTTCCCCTGTGTAATTACCTTAACAAGCTCCAGCTGTTTTATTCTCAGAAGGGATACTCCCTGATATACAGCTGCCTACCCCTTCGTAATGTGCAGGTCCTAAATGAGCTTTTTTCTCTGTTCCCTCACCACAATCCAGATTCTTTTGGGGAGTTACCAGTACAGTAACCATACCAGGAAGTACTTAATTTATTAAGCTACTGCTTTTCTTAATCTCAGTGGAGATATTTACTGATAAACAGCTACCTACGCAGCATTTTCATGTCGTTCCTAAATGAGCTTTTATCTCTCTCCCCTCACCACAAATCAGATTCTTCTGAGGAGTTCCCAGTACATTATCCTTTCCCCTGTGTAATTACCTTAACAAGCTCCAGCTGTTTTTATTCTCAGAAGGTTTACTCCCTGATATACAGCTGCCTACCCCCTTCGTAAGTGCAGGTCCTAAATGAGCTTTTTTCTCTGTTCCCTCACCACAATCCAGATTCTTTTGGGGAGTTACCAGTACAGTAACCATACCAGGAAGTACTTAATTTATTAAGCTACTGCTTTTCTTAATCTCAGTGGAGATATTTACTGATAAACAGCTACCTACGCAGCATGTTCATGTCGTTCCTAAATGAGCTTTTATCTCTCTCCCCTCACCACAAATCAGATTCTTCTGAGGAGTTCCCAGTACATTATCCTTTCCCCTGTGTAATTACCTTAACAAGCTCCAGCTGTTTTTATTCTCAGAAGGTTTACTCCCTGATATACAGCTGCCTACCCTTCGTAAGTGCAGGTCCTAAATGAGCTTTTTTCTCTGTTCCCTCACCACAATCCAGATTCTTTTGGGGAGTTACCAGTACAGTAACCATACCAGGAAGTACTTAATTTATTAAGCTACTGCTTTTCTTAATCTCAGTGGAGATATTTACTGATAAACAGCTACCTACGCAGCATGTTCATGTCGTTCCTAAATGAGCTTTTATCTCTCTCCCCTCACCACAAATCAGATTCTTCTGAGGAGTTCCCAGTACATTATCCTTTCCCCTGTGTAATTACCTTAACAAGCTCCAGCTGTTTTTATTCTCAGAAGGTTTACTCCCTGATATACAGCTGCCTACCCCCTTCGTAAGTGCAGGTCCTAAATGAGCTTTTTTCTCTGTTCCCTCACCACAATCCAGATTCTTTTGGGGAGTTACCAGTACAGTAACCATACCAGGAAGTACTTAATTTATTAAGCTACTGCTTTTCTTAATCTCAGTGGAGATATTTACTGATAAACAGCTACCTACGCAGCATGTTCATGTCGTTCCTAAATGAGCTTTTATCTCTCTCCCCTCACCACAAATCAGATTCTTCTGAGGAGTTCCCAGTACATTATCCTTTCCCCTGTGTAATTACCTTAACAAGCTCCAGCTGTTTTTATTCTCAGAAGGTTTACTCCCTGATATACAGCTGCCTACCCCCTTCGTAAGTGCAGGTCCTAAATGAGCTTTTTTCTCTGTTCCCTCACCACAATCCAGATTCTTTTGGGGAGTTACCAGTACAGTAACCATACCAGGAAGTACTTAATTTATTAAGCTACTGCTTTTCTTAATCTCAGTGGAGATATTTACTGATAAACAGCTACCTATGCAGCATGTTCATGTCGTTCCTAAATGAGCTTTTATCTCTCTCCCCTCACCACAAATCAGATTCTTCTGAGGAGTTCCCAGTACATTATCCTTTCCCCTGTGTAATTACCTTAACAAGCTCCAGCTGTTTTTATTCTCAGAAGGTTTACTCCCTGATATACAGCTGCCTACCCCCTTCGTAAGTGCAGGTCCTAAATGAGCTTTTTTCTCTGTTCCCTCACCACAATCCAGATTCTTTTGGGGAGTTACCAGTACAGTAACCATACCAGGAAGTACTTAATTTATTAAGCTACTGCTTTTCTTAATCTCAGTGGAGATATTTACTGATAAACAGCTACCTATGCAGCATGTTCATGTCGTTCCTAAATGAGCTTTTATCTCTCTCCCCTCACCACAAATCAGATTCTTCTGAGGAGTTCCCAGTACATTATCCTTTCCCCTGTGTAATTACCTTAACAAGCTCCAGCTGTTTTTATTCTCAGAAGGTTTACTCCCTGATATACAGCTGCCTACCCCCTTCGTAAGTGCAGGTCCTAAATGAGCTTTTTTCTCTGTTCCCTCACCACAATCCAGATTCTTTTGGGGAGTTACCAGTACAGTAACCATACCAGGAAGTACTTAATTTATTAAGCTACTGCTTTTCTTAATCTCAGTGGAGATATTTACTGATAAACAGCTACCTACGCAGCATGTTCATGTCGTTCCTAAATGAGCTTTTATCTCTCTCCCCTCACCACAAATCAGATTCTTCTGAGGAGTTCCCAGTACATTATCCTTTCCCCTGTGTAATTACCTTAACAAGCTCCAGCTGTTTTTATTCTCAGAAGGTTTACTCCCTGATATACAGCTGCCTACCCCCTTCGTAAGTGCAGGTCCTAAATGAGCTTTTTTCTCTGTTCCCTCACCACAATCCAGATTCTTTTGGGGAGTTACCAGTACAGTAACCATACCAGGAAGTACTTAATTTATTAAGCTACTGCTTTTCTTAATCTCAGTGGAGATATTTACTGATAAACAGCTACCTACGCAGCATGTTCATGTCGTTCCTAAATGAGCTTTTATCTCTCTCCCCTCACCACAAATCAGATTCTTCTGAGGAGTTCCCAGTACATTATCCTTTCCCCTGTGTAATTACCTTAACAAGCTCCAGCTGTTTTATTCTCAGAAGGTACTCCCTGATATACAGCTGCCTACCCCCTTCGTAAGTGCAGGTCCTAAATGAGCTTTTTTCTCTGTTCCCTCACCACAATCCAGATTCTTTTGGGGAGTTACCAGTACAGTAACCATACCAGGAAGTACTTAATTTATTAAGCTACTGCTTTTCTTAATCTCAGTGGAGATATTTACTGATAAACAGCTACCTACGCAGCATGTTCATGTCGTTCCTAAATGAGCTTTTATCTCTCTCCCCTCACCACAAATCAGATTCTTCTGAGGAGTTCCCAGTACATTATCCTTTCCCCTGTGTAATTACCTTAACAAGCTCCAGCTGTTTTTATTCTCAGAAGGTTTACTCCCTGATATACAGCTGCCTACCCCCTTCGTAAGTGCAGGTCCTAAATGAGCTTTTTTCTCTGTTCCCTCACCACAATCCAGATTCTTTTGGGGAGTTACCAGTACAGTAACCATACCAGGAAGTACTTAATTTATTAAGCTACTGCTTTTCTTAATCTCAGTGGAGATATTTACTGATAAACAGCTACCTACGCAGCATGTTCATGTCGTTCCTAAATGAGCTTTTATCTCTCTCCCCTCACCACAAATCAGATTCTTCTGAGGAGTTCCCAGTACATTATCCTTTCCCCTGTGTAATTACCTTAACAAGCTCCATCTGTTTTTATTCTCAGAAGGGATACTCCCTGATATACAGCTGCCTAAACCCTTCGTAAGTCAGGTCCTAAATGAGCTTTTTTCTCTGTTCCCTCACCACAATCCAGATTCTTTTGGGGAGTTACCAGTACAGTAACCATACCAGGAAGTACTTAGTTTATTAAGCTACTGCTTTTCTTAATCTCAGTGGAGATATTTACTGATAAACAGCTACCTAAGCAGCATGTCATGTCGTTCCTAAATGAGCTTTTATCTCAATCCTCACCACAAATCAGATTCTTCTGAGGAGTTCCCAGTACATTTTCCTTTCCCCTGTGTAATTACCTTAACAAGCTCCAGCTGTTTTATTCTCAGAAGGGATACTCCCTGATATACAGCTGCCTACCCCTTCGTATGTGCAGGTCCTAAATGAGCTTTTTTCTCTGTTCCCTCACCACAATCCAGATTCTTTGGGGAGTTACCAGTACAGTAACCATACCAGGAAGTACTTAATTTATTAAGCTACTGCTTTTCTTAATCTCAGTGGAGATATTTACTGATAAACAGCTACCTACGCAGCATGTTTCATGTCGTTCCTAAATGAGCTTTTATCTCTCTCCCCTCACCACCATTCAGATTCTTCTGAGGAGTTCCCAGTACATTATCCTTTCCCCTGTGTAATTACCTTAACAAGCTCCAGCTGTTTTTATTCTCAGAAGGTTTACTCCCTGATATACAGCTGCCTACCCCCTTCGTAAGTGCAGGTCCTAAATGAGCTTTTTTCTCTGTTCCCTCACCACAATCCAGATTCTTTTGGGAGTTACCAGTACAGTAACCATACCAGGAAGTACTTAATTTATTAAGCTACTGCTTTTCTTAATCTCAGTGGAGATATTTACTGATAAACAGCTACCTACGCAGCATTTTCATGTCGTTCCTAAATGAGCTTTTATCTCTCTCCCCTCACCACAAATCAGATTCTTCTGAGGAGTTCCCAGTACATTATCCTTTCCCCTGTGTAATTACCTTAACAAGCTCCAGCTGTTTTTATTCTCAGAAGGTTTACTCCCTGATATACAGCTGCCTACCCCTTCGTAAGTGCAGGTCCTAAATGAGCTTTTTTCTCTGTTCCCTCACCACAATCCAGATTCTTTTGGGGAGTTACCAGTACAGTAACCATACCAGGAAGTACTTAATTTATTAAGCTACTGCTTTTCTTAATCTCAGTGGAGATATTTACTGATAAACAGCTACCTACGCAGCATGTTCATGTCGTTCCTAAATGAGCTTTTATCTCTCTCCCCTCACCACAAATCAGATTCTTCTGAGGAGTTCCCAGTACATTATCCTTTCCCCTGTGTAATTACCTTAACAAGCTCCAGCTGTTTTTATTCTCAGAAGGGATACTCCCTGATATACAGCTGCCTAAACCCTTCGTAAGTGCAGGTCCTAAATGAGCTTTTTTCTCTGTTCCCTCACCACAATCCAGATTCTTTTGGGGAGTTACCAGTACAGTAACCATACCAGGAAGTACTTAATTTATTAAGCTACTGCTTTTCTTAATCTCAGTGGAGATATTTACTGATAAACAGCTACCTAAGCAGCATGTCATGTCGTTCCTAAATGAGCTTTTATCTCTCTCCCCTCACCACAAATCAGATTCTTCCGAGGAGTTCCCAGTACATTTTCCTTTCCCCTGTGTAATTACCTTAACAAGCTCCAGCTGTTTTATTCTCAGAAGGGATACTCCCTGATATACAGCTGCCTACCCCCTTCGTAAGTGCAGGTCCTAAATGAGCTTTTTTCTCTGTTCCCTCACCACAATCCAGATTCTTTTGGGGAGTTACCAGTACAGTAACCATACCAGGAAGTACTTAATTTATTAAGCTACTGCTTTTCTTAATCTCAGTGGAGATATTTACTGATAAACAGCTACCTATGCAGCATGTTCATGTCGTTCCTAAATGAGCTTTTATCTCTCTCCCCTCACCACAAATCAGATTCTTCTGAGGAGTTCCCAGTACATTATCCTTTCCCCTGTGTAATTACCTTAACAAGCTCCAGCTGTTTTTATTCTCAGAAGGTTTACTCCCTGATATACAGCTGCCTACCCCCTTCGTAAGTGCAGGTCCTAAATGAGCTTTTTTCTCTGTTCCCTCACCACAATCCAGATTCTTTTGGGGAGTTACCAGTACAGTAACCATACCAGGAAGTACTTAATTTATTAAGCTACTGCTTTTCTTAATCTCAGTGGAGATATTTACTGATAAACAGCTACCTATGCAGCATGTTCATGTCGTTCCTAAATGAGCTTTTATCTCTCTCCCCTCACCACAAATCAGATTCTTCTGAGGAGTTCCCAGTACATTATCCTTTCCCCTGTGTAATTACCTTAACAAGCTCCAGCTGTTTTTATTCTCAGAAGGTTTACTCCCTGATATACAGCTGCCTACCCTTCGTAAGTGCAGGTCCTAAATGAGCTTTTTTCTCTGTTCCCTCACCACAATCCAGATTCTTTTGGGGAGTTACCAGTACAGTAACCATACCAGGAAGTACTTAATTTATTAAGCTACTGCTTTTCTTAATCTCAGTGGAGATATTTACTGATAAACAGCTACCTACGCAGCATGTTCATGTCGTTCCTAAATGAGCTTTTATCTCTCTCCCCTCACCACAAATCAGATTCTTCTGAGGAGTTCCCAGTACATTATCCTTTCCCCTGTGTAATTACCTTAACAAGCTCCAGCTGTTTTTATTCTCAGAAGGTTACTCCCTGATATACAGCTGCCTACCCCCTTCGTAAGTGCAGGTCCTAAATGAGCTTTTTTCTCTGTTCCCTCACCACAATCCAGATTCTTTTGGGGAGTTACCAGTACAGTAACCATACCAGGAAGTACTTAATTTATTAAGCTACTGCTTTTCTTAATCTCAGTGGAGATATTTACTGATAAACAGCTACCTACGCAGCATGTTCATGTCGTTCCTAAATGAGCTTTTATCTCTCTCCCCTCACCACAAATCAGATTCTTCTGAGGAGTTCCCAGTACATTATCCTTTCCCCTGTGTAATTACCTTAACAAGCTCCAGCTGTTTTTATTCTCAGAAGGGTTACTCCCTGATATACAGCTGCCTACCCCCTTCGTAAGTGCAGGTCCTAAATGAGCTTTTTTCTCTGTTCCCTCACCACAATCCAGATTCTTTTGGGGAGTTACCAGTACAGTAACCATACCAGGAAGTACTTAATTTATTAAGCTACTGCTTTTCTTAATCTCAGTGGAGATATTTACTGATAAACAGCTACCTATGCAGCATGTTCATGTCGTTCCTAAATGAGCTTTTATCTCTCTCCCCTCACCACAAATCAGATTCTTCTGAGGAGTTCCCAGTACATTATCCTTTCCCCTGTGTAATTACCTTAACAAGCTCCAGCTGTTTTTATTCTCAGAAGGTTTACTCCCTGATATACAGCTGCCTACCCCCTTCGTAAGTGCAGGTCCTAAATGAGCTTTTTTCTCTGTTCCCTCACCACAATCCAGATTCTTTTGGGGAGTTACCAGTACAGTAACCATACCAGGAAGTACTTAATTTATTAAGCTACTGCTTTTCTTAATCTCAGTGGAGATATTTACTGATAAACAGCTACCTACGCAGCATGTTCATGTCGTTCCTAAATGAGCTTTTATCTCTCTCCCCTCACCACAAATCAGATTCTTCTGAGGAGTTCCCAGTACATTATCCTTTCCCCTGTGTAATTACCTTAACAAGCTCCAGCTGTTTTTATTCTCAGAAGGTTTACTCCCTGATATACAGCTGCCTACCCCCTTCGTAAGTGCAGGTCCTAAATGAGCTTTTTTCTCTGTTCCCTCACCACAATCCAGATTCTTTTGGGGAGTTACCAGTACAGTAACCATACCAGGAAGTACTTAATTTATTAAGCTACTGCTTTTCTTAATCTCAGTGGAGATATTTACTGATAAACAGCTACCTACGCAGCATGTTCATGTCGTTCCTAAATGAGCTTTTATCTCTCTCCCCTCACCACAAATCAGATTCTTCTGAGGAGTTCCCAGTACATTATCCTTTCCCCTGTGTAATTACCTTAACAAGCTCCAGCTGTTTTATTCTCAGAAGGTTTACTCCCTGATATACAGCTGCCTACCCCCTTCGTAAGTGCAGGTCCTAAATGAGCTTTTTTCTCTGTTCCCTCACCACAATCCAGATTCTTTTGGGGAGTTACCAGTACAGTAACCATACCAGGAAGTACTTAATTTATTAAGCTACTGCTTTTCTTAATCTCAGTGGAGATATTTACTGATAAACAGCTACCTACGCAGCATGTTCATGTCGTTCCTAAATGAGCTTTTATCTCTCTCCCCTCACCACAAATCAGATTCTTCTGAGGAGTTCCCAGTACATTATCCTTTCCCCTGTGTAATTACCTTAACAAGCTCCAGCTGTTTTTATTCTCAGAAGGTTTACTCCCTGATATACAGCTGCCTACCCCCTTCGTAAGTGCAGGTCCTAAATGAGCTTTTTTCTCTGTTCCCTCACCACAATCCAGATTCTTTTGGGGAGTTACCAGTACAGTAACCATACCAGGAAGTACTTAATTTATTAAGCTACTGCTTTTCTTAATCTCAGTGGAGATATTTACTGATAAACAGCTACCTATGCAGCATGTTCATGTCGTTCCTAAATGAGCTTTTATCTCTCTCCCCTCACCACAAATCAGATTCTTCTGAGGAGTTCCCAGTACATTATCCTTTCCCCTGTGTAATTACCTTAACAAGCTCCATCTGTTTTTATTCTCAGAAGGGATACTCCCTGATATACAGCTGCCTACCCTTCGTAAGTGCAGGTCCTAAATGAGCTTTTTTCTCTGTTCCCTCACCACAATCCAGATTCTTTTGGGGAGTTACCAGTACAGTAACCATACCAGGAAGTACTTAATTTATTAAGCTACTGCTTTTCTTAATCTCAGTGGAGATATTTACTGATAAACAGCTACCTACGCAGCATGTTCATGTCGTTCCTAAATGAGCTTTTATCTCTCTCCCCTCACCACAAATCAGATTCTTCTGAGGAGTTCCCAGTACATTATTCCTTTCCCCTGTGTAATTACCTTAACAAGCTCCAGCTGTTTTTATTCTCAGAAGGGATACTCCCTGATATACAGCTGCCTACCCCCTTCGTAAGTGCAGGTCCTAAATGAGCTTTTTTCTCTGTTCCCTCACCACAATCCAGATTCTTTTGGGGAGTTACCAGTACAGTAACCATACCAGGAAGTACTTAATTTATTAAGCTACTGCTTTTCTTAATCTCAGTGGAGATATTTACTGATAAACAGCTACCTACGCAGCATGTTCATGTCGTTCCTAAATGAGCTTTTATCTCTCTCCCCTCACCACAAATCAGATTCTTCTGAGGAGTTCCCAGTACATTATCCTTTCCCCTGTGTAATTACCTTAACAAGCTCCAGCTGTTTTATTCTCAGAAGGTTTACTCCCTGATATACAGCTGCCTACCCCCTTCGTAAGTGCAGGTCCTAAATGAGCTTTTTTCTCTGTTCCCTCACCACAATCCAGATTCTTTTGGGGAGTTACCAGTACAGTAACCATACCAGGAAGTACTTAATTTATTAAGCTACTGCTTTTCTTAATCTCAGTGGAGATATTTACTGATAAACAGATACCTACGCAGCATGTTCATGTCGTTCCTAAATGAGCTTTTATCTCTCTCCCTCACCACAAATCAGATTCTTCTGAGGAGTTCCCAGTACATTATCCTTTCCCCTGTGTAATTACCTTAACAAGCTCCAGCTGTTTTTATTCTCAGAAGGTTTACTCCCTGATATACAGCTGCCTACCCCTTCGTAAGTGCAGGTCCTAAATGAGCTTTTTTCTCTGTTCCCTCACCACAATCCAGATTCTTTTGGGAGTTACCAGTACAGTAACCATACCAGGAAGTACTTAATTTATTAAGCTACTGCTTTTCTTAATCTCAGTGGAGATATTTACTGATAAACAGCTACCTATGCAGCATGTTCATGTCGTTCCTAAATGAGCTTTTATCTCTCTCCCCTCACCACAAATCAGATTCTTCTGAGGAGTTCCCAGTACATTATCCTTTCCCCTGTGTAATTACCTTAACAAGCTCCAGCTGTTTTTATTCTCAGAAGGTACTCCCTGATATACAGCTGCCTACCCTTCGTAAGTGCAGGTCCTAAATGAGCTTTTTTCTCTGTTCCCTCACCACAATCCAGATTCTTTTGGGGAGTTACCAGTACAGTAACCATACCAGGAAGTACTTAATTTATTAAGCTACTGCTTTTCTTAATCTCAGTGGAGATATTTACTGATAAACAGCTACCTACGCAGCATGTTCATGTCGTTCCTAAATGAGCTTTTATCTCTCTCCCCTCACCACAAATCAGATTCTTCTGAGGAGTTCCCAGTACATTATCCTTTCCCCTGTGTAATTACCTTAACAAGCTCCAGCTGTTTTATTCTCAGAAGGGATACTCCCTGATATACAGCTGCCTACCCCCTTCGTAAGTGCAGGTCCTAAATGAGCTTTTTTCTCTGTTCCCTCACCACAATCCAGATTCTTTTGGGGAGTTACCAGTACAGTAACCATACCAGGAAGTACTTAATTTATTAAGCTACTGCTTTTCTTAATCTCAGTGGAGATATTTACTGATAAACAGCTACCTACGCAGCATGTTCATGTCGTTCCTAAATGAGCTTTTATCTCTCTCCCCTCACCACAAATCAGATTCTTCTGAGGAGTTCCCAGTACATTATCCTTTCCCCTGTGTAATTACCTTAACAAGCTCCAGCTGTTTTTATTCTCAGAAGGGATACTCCCTGATATACAGCTGCCTACCCCCTTCGTAAGTGCAGGTCCTAAATGAGCTTTTTTCTCTGTTCCCTCACCACAATCCAGATTCTTTTGGGGAGTTACCAGTACAGTAACCATACCAGGAAGTACTTAATTTATTAAGCTACTGCTTTTCTTAATCTCAGTGGAGATATTTACTGATAAACAGCTACCTATGCAGCATGTTCATGTCGTTCCTAAATGAGCTTTTATCTCTCTCCCCTCACCACAAATCAGATTCTTCTGAGGAGTTCCCAGTACATTATCCTTTCCCCTGTGTAATTACCTTAACAAGCTCCAGCTGTTTTTATTCTCAGAAGGGATACTCCCTGATATACAGCTGCCTACCCTTCGTAAGTGCAGGTCCTAAATGAGCTTTTTTCTCTGTTCCCTCACCACAATCCAGATTCTTTTGGGGAGTTACCAGTACAGTAACCATACCAGGAAGTACTTAATTTATTAAGCTACTGCTTTTCTTAATCTCAGTGGAGATATTTACTGATAAACAGCTACCTACGCAGCATGTCATGTCGTTCCTAAATGAGCTTTTATCTCTCCCCTCACCACAAATCAGATTCTTCTGAGGAGTTCCCAGTACATTTCCTTTCCCCTGTGTAATTACCTTAACAAGCTCCAGCTGTTTTTATTCTCAGAAGGTTTACTCCCTGATATACAGCTGCCTACCCCCTTCGTAAGTGCAGGTCCTAAATGAGCTTTTTTCTCTGTTCCCTCACCACAATCCAGATTCTTTTGGGGAGTTACCAGTACAGTAACCATACCAGGAAGTACTTAATTTATTAAGCTACTGCTTTTCTTAATCTCAGTGGAGATATTTACTGATAAACAGCTACCTACGCAGCATGTTCATGTCGTTCCTAAATGAGCTTTTATCTCTCTCCCCTCACCACAAATCAGATTCTTCTGAGGAGTTCCCAGTACATTATCCTTTCCCCTGTGTAATTACCTTAACAAGCTCCAGCTGTTTTTATTCTCAGAAGGTTACTGATATACAGCTGCCTACCCCCTTCGTAAGTGCAGGTCCTAAATGAGCTTTTTTCTCTGTTCCCTCACCACAATCCAGATTCTTTTGGGGAGTTACCAGTACAGTAACCATACCAGGAAGTAC
The DNA here is from genome assembly GCF_023159225.1 of Perognathus longimembris pacificus. Taxonomy (NCBI): domain Eukaryota; kingdom Metazoa; phylum Chordata; class Mammalia; order Rodentia; family Heteromyidae; genus Perognathus; species Perognathus longimembris. Next base: position 17,600 of record NW_025956960.1, read on the forward strand.
TTAATTTATTAAGCTACTGCTTTTCTTAATCTCAGTGGAGATATTTACTGATAAACAGCTACCTACGCAGCATGTTCATGTCGTTCCTAAATGAGCTTTTATCTCTCTCCCCTCACCACAAATCAGATTCTTCTGAGGAGTTCCCAGTACATTATCCTTTCCCCTGTGTAATTACCTTAACAAAGCTCCAGCTGTTTTTATTCTCAGAAGGTTTACTGATATACAGCTGCCTACCCTTCGTAAGTGCAGGTCCTAAATGAGCTTTTTTCTCTGTTCCCTCACCACAATCCAGATTCTTTTGGGAGTTACCAGTACAGTAACCATACCAGGAATACTTAATTTATTAAGCTACTGCTTTTCTTAATCTCAGTGGAGATATTTACTGATAAACAGCTACCTACGCAGCATGTTCATGTCGTTCCTAAATGAGCTTTTATCTCTCTCCCCTCACCACAAATCAGATTCTTCTGAGGAGTTCCCAGTACATTATCCTTTCCCCTGTGTAATACCTTAACAAGCTCCACTGTTTTTATTCTCAGAAGGAGATATTACTCCCTGATAACAGCTGCCTACCCTTCGTATGCAGGTCCTAAATGAGCTTTTTTCTCTGTTCCCTCACCACAATCCAGATTCTTTTGGGGAGTTACCAGTACAGTAACCATACCAGGAAGTACTTAATTTATTAAGCTACTGCTTTTCTTAATCTCAGTGGAGATATTTACTGATAAACAGCTACCTACGCAGCATGTCATGTCGTTCCTAAATGAGCTTTTATCTCTCTCCCCTCACCACAAATCAGATTCTTCTGAGGAGTTCCCAGTACATTATCCTTTCCCCTGTGTAATTACCTTAACAAGCTCCAGCTGTTTTTATTCTCAGAAGGTTTACTCCCTGATATACAGCTGCCTACCCCCTTCGTAAGTGCAGGTCCTAAATGAGCTTTTTTCTCTGTTCCCTCACCACAATCCAGATTCTTTTGGGGAGTTACCAGTACAGTAACCATACCAGGAAGTACTTAATTTATTAAGCTACTGCTTTTCTTAATCTCAGTGGAGATATTTACTGATAAACAGCTACCTACGCAGCATGTTCATGTCGTTCCTAAATGAGCTTTTATCTCTCTCCCCTCACCACAAATCAGATTCTTCTGAGGAGTTCCCAGTACATTATCCTTTCCCCTGTGTAATTACCTTAACAAGCTCCAGCTGTTTTTATTCTCAGAAGGACTCCCTGATATACAGCTGCCTACCCCCTTCGTAAGTGCAGGTCCTAAATGAGCTTTTTTCTCTGTTCCCTCACCACAATCCAGATTCTTTTGGGGAGTTACCAGTACAGTAACCATACCAGGAAGTACTTAATTTATTAAGCTACTGCTTTTCTTAATCTCAGTGGAGATATTTACTGATAAACAGCTACCTACGCAGCATGTTCATGTCGTTCCTAAATGAGCTTTTATCTCTCTCCCCTCACCACAAATCAGATTCTTCTGAGGAGTTCCCAGTACATTATCCTTTCCCCTGTGTAATTACCTTAACAAGCTCCAGCTGTTTTTATTCTCAGAAGGTTTACTCCCTGATATACAGCTGCCTACCCCTTCGTAAGTGCAGGTCCTAAATGAGCTTTTTTCTCTGTTCCCTCACCACAATCCAGATTCTTTTGGGAGTTACCAGTACAGTAACCATACCAGGAAGTACTTAATTTATTAAGCTACTGCTTTTCTTAATCTCAGTGGAGATATTTACTGATAAACAGCTACCTACGCAGCATGTTCATGTCGTTCCTAAATGAGCTTTTATCTCTCTCCCCTCACCACAAATCAGATTCTTCTGAGGAGTTCCAGTACATTATCCCCCTGTGTAATTACCTTAACAAGCTCCACTGTTTTTATTCTCAGAAGGGATATTTACTGATATACAGCTGCCTACCCTTCGTATGTCAGGTCCTAAATGAGCTTTTTTCTCTGTTCCCTCACCACAATCCAGATTCTTTTGGGGAGTTACCAGTACAGTATCCTACCAGGTAATACTTAAAAGCTACTGCTTTTCTTAATCTCAGTGGAGATATTTACTGATAAAGCTACCTACCAGCATTTCATGTCCAGTTCCTAAATGAGCTTTTATTCTCTCCCTCACCACAAATCAGATTCTTCTGAGGAGTTCCCAGTACATTATCCTTTCCCCTGTGTAATACCTAACAAGCTCCAGCTGTTTTTTAATCTCAGAAGGAGATACTTGACTATACAGCTGCCTACCCCCTTCGTATGCAGGTCCTAAATGAGCTTTTTTCTCTGTTCCCTCACCACAATCCAGATTCTTTTGGGGAGTTACCAGTACAGTAACCATACCAGGAAGTACTTAATTTATTAAGCTACTGCTTTTCTTAATCTCAGTGGAGATATTTACTGATAAACAGCTACCTACGCAGCATGTTCATGTCGTTCCTAAATGAGCTTTTATCTCTCTCCCCTCACCACAAATCAGATTCTTCTGAGGAGTTCCCAGTACATTATCCTTTCCCTGTGTAATTACCTTAACAAGCTCCAGCTGTTTTATTCTCAGAAGGTTTACTCCCTGATATACAGCTGCCTACCACCCTTCGTAAGTGCAGGTCCTAAATGAGCTTTTTTCTCTGTTCCCTCACCACAATCCAGATTCTTTTGGGGAGTTACCAGTACAGTAACCATACCAGGAAGTACTTAATTTATTAAGCTACTGCTTTTCTTAATCTCAGTGGAGATATTTACTGATAAACAGCTACCTATGCAGCATGTTCATGTCGTTCCTAAATGAGCTTTTATCTCTCTCCCCTCACCACAAATCAGATTCTTCTGAGGAGTTCCCAGTACATTATCCTTTCCCCTGTGTAATTACCTTAACAAGCTCCAGCTGTTTTTATTCTCAGAAGGTTTACTCCCTGATATACAGCTGCCTACCCCTTCGTAAGTGCAGGTCCTAAATGAGCTTTTTTCTCTGTTCCCTCACCACAATCCAGATTCTTTTGGGAGTTACCAGTACAGTAACCATACCAGGAAGTACTTAATTTATTAAGCTACTGCTTTTCTTAATCTCAGTGGAGATATTTACTGATAAACAGCTACCTACCAGCATGTTCATGTCGTTCCTAAATGAGCTTTTATCTCTCCCCTCACCACAAATCAGATTCTTCTGAGGAGTTCCCAGTACATTATCCTTTCCCCTGTGTAATTATCCTTAACAAGCTCCAGCTGTTTTTATTCTCAGAAGTTTACTCCCTGATATACAGCTGCCTACCCCCTTCGTAAGTGCAGGTCCTAAATGAGCTTTTTTCTCTGTTCCCTCACCACAATCCAGATTCTTTGGGGAGTTACCAGTACAGTATCCATACCAGGAAGTACTTAATTTATTAAGCTACTGCTTTTCTTAATCTCAGTGGAGATATTTACTGATAAACAGCTACCTACGCAGCATGTTCATGTCGTTCCTAAATGAGCTTTTATCTCTCTCCCCTCACCACAAATCAGATTCTTCTGAGGAGTTCCAGTACATTATCCTTTCCCCTGTGTAATTACCTTAACAAGCTCCAGCTGTTTTTATTCTCAGAAGGATACTCCCTGATATACAGCTGCCTACCCCCTTCGTAAGTGCAGGTCCTAAATGAGCTTTTTTCTCTGTTCCCTCACCACAATCCAGATTCTTTTGGGGAGTTACCAGTACAGTAACCATACCAGGAAGTACTTAATTTATTAGCTACTGCTTTTCTTAATCTCAGTGGAGATATTTACTGATAAACAGCTACCTACGCAGCATGTTCATGTCGTTCCTAAATGAGCTTTTATCTCTCCCCCTCACCACAAATCAGATTCTTCTGAGGAGTTCCCAGTACATTATCCTTTCCATGTGTAATTACCTTAACAAGCTCCAGCTGTTTTTATTCTCAGAAGGTTTACTCCCTGATATACAGCTGCCTACCCCCTTCGTAAGTGCAGGTCCTAAATGAGCTTTTTTCTCTGTTCCCTCACCACAATCCAGATTCTTTTGGGGAGTTACCAGTACAGTAACCATACCAGGAAGTACTTAATTTATTAAGCTACTGCTTTTCTTAATCTCAGTGGAGATATTTACTGATAAACAGCTACCTATGCAGCATGTTCATGTCGTTCCTAAATGAGCTTTTATCTCTCTCCCCTCACCACAAATCAGATTCTTCTGAGGAGTTCCCAGTATATTATCTTTCCCCTGTGTAATTACCTTAACAAGCTCCAGCTGTTTTTATTCTCAGTAGGATACTCCCTGATATACAGCTGCCTACCCCCTTCGTAAGTGCAGTCCTAAATGAGCTTTTTTCTCTGTTCCCTCACCACAATCCAGATTCTTTTGGAGTTACCAGTACAGTAACCATACCAGGAAGTACTTAATTTATTAAGCTACTGCTTTTCTTAATCTCAGTGAGATATTTACTGATAAACAGCTACCTACGCAGCATGTTTATGTCGTTCTTAAATGAGCTTTTATCTCTCCCCTCACACAAATCAGATTCTTCTGAGGAGTTCCCAGTACATTATCCTTTCCCCTGTGTAATTACTTAACAAGCTCCAGCTGTTTTTATTCTCAGAATGTTTACTCCCTGATATACAGCTGCCTACCCCCTTCGTAAGTGCAGGTCCTAAATGAGCTTTTTTCTTGTTCCCTCACCACAATCCAGATTCTTTTGGGGAGTTACCAGTACAGTAACCATACCAGGAAGAACTTAATTTATTAAGCTACTGCTTTTCTTAATCTCAGTGGAGATATTTACTGATAAACAGCTACGTATGCAGCATGTTCATGTCGTTCCTAAATGAGCTTTTATCTCTCTCCCCTCACACAAATCAGATTCTTCTGAGGAGTTCCCAGTACATTATCCTTTCCCCTGTGTAATTACCTTAACAAGCTCCATCTGTTTTTATTCTCAGAAGCGATACTCCCTGATATACAGCTGCCTACCCCCTTCGTAAGTGCAGGTCCTAAATGAGCTTTTTTCTCTGTTCCCTCACCACAATCCAGATTCTTTTGGGGAGTTACCAGTACAGTAACCATACCAGGAAATACTTAATTTATTAACCTACTGCTTTTCTTAATCTCAGTGGAGATATTTACTGATAAACAGCTACCTACGCAGCATGCTCATGTCGTTCCTAAATGAGCTTTTATCTCTCTCCCGTCACCACAAATCAGATTCTTCTGAGGAGTTCCCAGTACATTATCCTTTCCCCTGTGTAATTATCTTAACAAGCTCCAGCTGTTTTTATTCTCAGAATGTTTACTCCCTTATATACAGCTGCCTACCCCCTTTGTAAGTGCAGGTCCTAAATGAGCTTTTTTCTCTGTTCCCTCACCACAAACCAGATTCTTTTGTGGAGTTACCAGTACAGTAACCATACCAGGAAGTCCTTAATTTATTAAGATACTGCTTTTCTTAATCTCAGTGGAGATATTTACTGATAAACAGCTACCTACGCAGCATGTTCATGTCGTTCCTAAATGAGCTTTTTATCTCTCTCCCCTCACCACAAATCAGATTATTCTGAGGAGTCCCAGTATATTATCCTTTCCCCTGTGTAATTACCTTAACAAGCTGTAGCTGTTTTTATTCTCAGAAGGTTTACTCCCTGATATACAGCTGCCTACCCCCTTCGTAAGTGCAGGTCCTAAATGAGCTTTTTTCTCTGTTCCCTCACCACAATCCAGATTCTTTTGGGGAGTTATCAGTACAGTAACCATACCAGGAAGTACTTAATTTATTAAGCTACTGCTTTTCTTAATCTCAGTTTAGATATTTACTGATAAACAGCTACCTACGTAGCATGTCCATGTGTTCTAAATGAGCTTTTATCTCTCTCCCCTCACCACAAATCAGATTCTTCTGAGGAGTTCCCAGTACATTATCCTTTCCCCTGTGTAATTACCTTAACAAGCTCCAGCTGTTTCTGTTCTCAGAAGGTTTACTCCCTGATATACAGCTGCCTACCCCCTTCGTAAGTGCAGGTCCTAAATGAGCTTTTTCTCTGTTCCCTCACCACAATCCAGATTCTTTTGGGGAGTTACCAGTACAGTAACCATACCAGGAATTACTTAATTTATTAAGCTACTGCTTTTCTTAATCTCAGTGAAGATATTTACTGATAAACAGCTACCTACGCAGCATGTTCATGTCGTTCCTAAATGACCTTTTATCTCTCTCCCCTAATCACAAATCAGATTCTTCTGAGGAGTTCCCAGTACATTATCCTTTCCCCCGTGTAATTACCTTAACAAGCTCCAACACATTTTATTCTCAGAAGGTTCACTCCCTGATATACAACTGCCTACACCCTTCGTAAGTGCAGGTCCTAAATGAGCTTTTTACTCTGTTCCCTCACCACAATCCAGATTCTCTTGGGGAGTTACCAGTACAGTAACCATACCAGGAAGTACTTAATTTATTAAGCTACTGCTTTTCTTAATCTCAGTGGAGATATTTACTGATAAACAGCTAACTACGCAGCATGTTCATGTCGTTCCTAAATGAGCTTTTATCTCTCTCCCGTCACCACAAATCAGATTCTTCTGAGGAGTTCCCAGTACATTATCATTTCCCCTGTGTAATTACCTTAACAAGCTCCAGCTGTTTTTATTCTCAGAAGATTTACTCCCTGATATACATCTGCCTACCCCCTTCGTAAGTGCAGGTCCTAAATGAGCTTTTTTCTCTGTTCTCTCACCACAATCCAGGTTCTTTTGGGGAGTTACCAGTACAGTAACCATACCAGGAAGTACTTAATTTATTAAGCTACTGCTTTTCTTAATCTCAGTGGAGATATTTACTGATAAACAGCTACCTACGCAGCATATTCATGTCGTTCCTAAATGAGCTTTTATCTCTCTCCCCTCACCACAAATCAGATTCTTCTGAGGAGTTCCCAGTACATTACCTTTCCCCTGTGTAATTACCTTAACAATCTCCAGCTGTTTTTATTCTCAGAAGGTTTCCTCCCTGATATACAGCTGCCTACCCCCTTCGTAAGAGCAGGTCCTAAATGAGCTTTTTTCTCTGTTCCCTCACCACAATCCAGATTCTTTTGGGGAGTTACCAGTACAGTAACCATACCAGGAAGTACTTAATTTATTAAGCTACTGCTTTTCTTAATCTCAGTGGAGATATTTACTGATAAACAGCTACCTACGCAGCATGTCCATGTCGTTCCTAAATGAGCTTTTATCTCTCTCCCCTCACCACAAATCAGATTCTTCTGAGGAGTTCCCAGTACATTATCCTTTCCCCTGTGTAATTACCTTAACAAGCTCCAGCTGTTTCTGTTCTCAGAAGGTTTAATCCCTGATACACAGCTGCCTACCCCCTTCGTAAGTGCAGGTCCTAAATGAGCTTTTTTCCCTGTTCCCTCACCACAATCCAGATTCTTTTGGGGAGTTACCAGTACCGTAATCATACCAGGAATTACTTAATTTATTAAGCTACTGCTTTTCTTAATCTCAGTGGAGATATTTACTGATAAACAGCTACGTATGCAGCATGTTCATGTCGTTCCTAAATGAGCTTTTATCTCTCTTCCCTCACCACAAATCAGATTCTTCTGAGGATTTCCCAGTATATGATCCTTTCCCCTGTGTAATTACCTTAACAAGCTCCAGCTGTTTTTATTCTCAGAAGCGATACTCCCTGATATACAGCTGCCTACCCCCTTCGTAAGTGCAGGTCCTAAATGAGCTTTTTTCTCTGTTCCCTCACCACAATCCAGATTCTTTTGGGGAGTTACCAGTACAGTAACCATAACAGGAAGTACTTAATTTATTAAGCTACTGCTTTTCTTAATCTCAGTGGAGATATTTACTGATAAACAGCTACCTACGCAGCATGTTCATGTCGTTCCTAAATGAGCTTTTTTCTCTGTTCCCTCACCACAATCCAGATTCTTTTGGGGAGTTTCCAGTACAGTAACCATACCAGGAAGTACTAAATTTATTAAGCTACTGCTTTTCTTAATCTCAGTGGAGATATTTACTTATAAACAGCTACCTACGCAGCATGTTCATGTCGTTCCTAAATGAGCTTTTTTCTCTGTTCCCTCACCACAATCCAGATTCTTTTGGGGAGTTACCAGTACAGTAACCATACCAGGAAGTACTTAATTTATTAAGCTACTGCTTTTCTTAATCTCAGTGGAGATATTTACTAATAAACAGCTACCTACGCAGCATGTTAATGTCGTTCTTAAATGAGCTTTTATCTCTCTCCCCTCACCACGAATCAGATTCTTCTGAGGAGTTCCCAGTACATTACCTTTCCCCTGTGTAATTACCTTAACAATCTCCAGCTGTTTTTATTCTCAGAAGGTTTACTCCCTGATATACAGCTGCCTACCCCCTTCATAAGTGCAGGTCCTAAATGAGCTTTTTTCTCTGTTCCCTCACCACAATCCAGATTCTTTTGGGGAGTTACCAGTACAGTAACCATACCAGGAAGTACTTAATTTATTAAGCTACTGCTTTTCTTAATCTCAGTGGAGATATTTACTGATAAACAGCTACCTACGCAGCAAGTTCATGTCGTTCCTAAATGAGCTTTTATCTCTCTCCCCTCACCACAAATCAGATTCTTCTGAGGAGTTCCCAGTACATTATCCTTTTCCCTGTGTAATTACCTTAACAAGCTCCAGCTGTTTTTATTCTCAGAAGGTTTACTCCCTGATATACAGCTGCCTAAGCCCTTCGTAAGTGCAGGTCCTAAATGAGCTTTTTTCTCTGTTCCCTCACCACAATCCAGGTTTTTTTGTGGAGTTAAGAGTACAGTAACCATACCAGGAAGTATTTAATTTATTAAGCTACTGCTTTTCTTAATCTCAGTGGAGATATTTACTGATAAACAGCTACCTACGCAGCATGTTCATGTCGTTCCTAAATGAGCTTTTATCTCTCTCCCCTCACCACAAGTCAGATTCTTCTGAGGAGTTCCCAGTACATTACCTTTCCCTTGTGTAATTACCTTAACAATCTCCAGCTGTTTTTATTCTGTGAAGGTTTACTCCCTGATATACAGCTGCCTACCCCCTTCGTAAGTGCAGGTCCTAAATGAGCTTTTTTCTCTGTTCCCTCACCACAATCCAGATTCTTTTGGGGAGTTACCAGTACAGTAACCATACCAGGAAGTACTTAATTCATTAAGCTACTGCTTTTCTTAATCTCAGTGGAGATATTTACTGATAAACAGCTACCTACGCAGCATGTCCATGTCGTTCCTAAATGAGCTTTTATCTCTCTCCCCTCACCACAAATCAGATTCTTCTGAGGAGTTCCCAGTACATTATCCTTTCCCCTGTGTAATTACCTTAACAAGCTCCAGCTGTTTCTGTTCTCAGAAGGTTTAATCCCTGATACACAGCTGCCTACCCCCTTCGTAAGTGCAGGTCCTAAATGAGCTTTTTTCCCTGTTCCCTCACCACAATCCAGATTCTTTTGGGGAGTTACCAGTACAGTAATCATACCAGGAATTACTTAATTTATTAAGCTACTGCTTTTCTTAATCTCAGTGGAGATATTTACTGATAAACAGCTACCTATGCAGCATGTTCATTTCGTTCCTAAATGAGCTTTTATCTCTCTCCCCTCACCACAAATCAGATTCTTCTGAGGATTTCCCAGTATATGATCCTTTCCCCTGTGTAATTACCTTAACAAGCTCCAGCTGTTTTTATTCTCAGAAGCGATACTCCCTGATATACAGCTGCCTACCCCCTTCGTAAGTGCAGGTCCTAAATGAGCTTTTTTCTATGTTCCCTCACCACAATCCAGATTCTTTTGGGGAGTTACCAGTACAGTAACCATAACAGGAAGTACTTAATTTATTAAGCTACTGCTTTTCTTAATCTCAGTGGAGATATTTACTGATAAACAGCTACCTACGCAGCATGTTCATGTCGTTCCTAAATGAGCTTTTTTCTCTGTTCCCTCACCACAATCCAGAGTCTTTTGGGGAGTTACCAGTACAGTAACCATACCAGGAAGTACTAAATTTATTAAGCTACTGCTTTTCTTAATCTCAGTGGAGATATTTACTTATAAACAGCTACCTACGCAGCATGTTCATGTCGTTCCTAAATGAGCATTTTTCTCTGTTCCCTCACCACAATCCAGATTCGTTTGGGGAGTTACCAGTACAGTAACCATACCAGGAAGTACTTAATTTATTAAGCTACTGCTTTTCTTAATCTCAGTGGAGATATTTACTAATAAACAGCTACCTACGCAGCATGTTAATGTCGTTCCTAAATGAGCTTTTATCTCTCTGCCCTCACCACAAATCAGATTCTTCTGAGGAGTTCCCAGTACATTACCTTTCCCCTGTGTAATTACCTTAACAATCTCCAGCTGTTTTTATTCTCAGAAGGTTTACTCCCTGATATACAGCTGCCTACCCCCTTCGTAAGTGCAGGTCCTAAATGAGCTTTTTTCTCTGTTCCCTCACCACAATCCAGATTCTTTTGGGGAGTTACCAGTACAGTAACCATACCAGGAAGTACTTAATTTATTAAGCTACTGCTTTTCTTAATCTCAGTGGAGATATTTACTGATAAACAGCTACCTACGCAGCATGTTCATGTCGTTCCTAAATGAGCTTTTATCTCTCTCCCCTCACCACAAATCAGATTCTTCTGAGGAGTTCCCAGTACATTATCCTTTCCCCTGTGTAATTACCTTAACAAGCTCCAGCTGTTTCTGTTCTCAGAAGGTTTACTCCCTGATATACAGCTGCCTACCCCCTTCGTAAGTGCAGGTCCTAAATGAGCTTGTTCCTCTGTTCCCACACCACAATCCAGATTCTTTTGGGGAGTTACCAGTACAGTAACCATACCAGTACGTACTTAATTTATTAAGCTACTGCTTTTCTTAATCTCAGTGGAGATATTTACTAATAAACAGCTACCTACGCAGCATGTTAATGTCGTTCTTAAATGAGCTTTTATCTCTCTCCCCTCACCACAAATCAGATTCTTCTGAGGAGTTCCCAGTACATTACCTTTCCCCTGTGTAATTACCTTAAGAATCTCCAGCTGTTTTTATTCTCAGAAGGTTTACTCCCTGATATACAGCTGCCTACCCCCTTCGTAAGTGCAGGTCCTAAATGAGCTTTTTTCTCTGTTCCCTCATCACAATCCAGATTCTTTTGGGGAGTTACCAGTACAGTAACCATACCAGGAAGTACTTAATTTATTAAGCTACTGCTTTTCTTAATCTCAGTGGAGATATTTACTGATAAACAGCTACCTACGCAGCATTTTCATGTCGTTCCTAAATGAGCTTTTATCTCTCTCCCCTCACCACAAATCAGATTCTTCTGAGGAGTTCCCAGTACATTATCCTTTCCCCTGTGTAATTACCTTAAGAATCTCCAGCTGTTTTTATTCTCAGAAGGTTTACTCCCTGATACACAGCTGCCTAAGCCCTTCGTAAGTGCAGGTCCTAAATGAGCTTTTTTCTCTGTTCCCTCACCACAATCCAGGTTTTTTTGTGGAGTTACCAGTACAGTAACCATACCAGGAAGTACTTAATTTATTAAGCTACTGCTTTTCTTAATCTCAGTGGAGATATTTACTGATAAACAGCTACCTAAGCAGCATGTCCATGTTGTTCCTAAATGAGCTTTTATCTCTCTCCCCTCACCACAAATCAGATTCTTCTGAGGAGTTCCCAGTACATTATCCTTTTCCCTGTGTAATTACCTTAACAAGCTCCAGCTGTTTTTATTCTCAGAAGGTTTACTCCCTGATATACAGCTGCCTAAGCCCTTCGTAAGTGCAGGTCCTAAATGAGCTTTTTTCTCTGTTCCCTCACCACAATCCAGGTTTTTTTGTGGAGTTACCAGTACAGTAACTGCAGGAAGCCGGCAACAAGGCCATTACAAGATGGCTCCTACTTCCTTGCAGCCTTACTGGTAAATAACGGCAAAGCCTAACGGACTTACCGGCCTGAATCCTGCGCATGCGCAAGTGAGTTCTAGTCCCAGCCAATTCCGTGGCAGCTCCTAGTAGCAACCAGTCACAGACCAATCAGGGAACGACCCATGGTCACCCAACGGTATATAAGCAGGCGGTTTTGGCCTTTTGGTGCCCCTCGCTTCAGCTCTCCCTCAACCAAGCGGCTCCTCAATAAAATGTGATTGGGAAGGATCCTCGTGTGGTGGTCGCCTTTCCTCGCTGGACGGGGTTGCCGCCCGCCGCAACTGGTGCCGAAACCCGGGACCAGGCGAGGGGTCGAAGAGGATCCAGAACCCAACACATGAGGAGGTAACTTCCCTCAGGTATGTGGACTGCCGTTCCTGTCTGGTGCTTCTTATTATCCTTCCGCTGTGAGTGCTGGTGGCTGGTGTGTGCTTGCTCTGTTTGCGCTGTGATGCCCTTATGGCGCATGGTACGCTCATGCCTGGAAGATGGACACTCCACAGATATAAAGGAAGGTCAAAGGGCCCTTAGTAAGCACCAGGATAGTCTTTCGGAATCCTCATCAGTAAAGGGGGAAGTGGTTAGGCCTAAGGAAAATAAAAATAAAAATAAGAAAGAAAAGGGAGACCCCATAAGGGTCTGGAGGAGGGACTGCAGCCCTCCGGAAAATCCTCGACCGCGCAGGCGGCGGGGACAAACTCAAAAGGGACAAGGACAAGAACCAGTTGCCCCGTTGTATCCTTCTTTGGAGGAATTTAAGATTGATAACTCCTTCTCAGCTCTTAGTATAGAGGGCAGTGAATTAGAGAGCGAGGCCGAGAGTGGCCATACCTCGGGTAGCGAGCTGAGCCCAGAAGATGAAGAGGGCTTGGAGGAAGCCGCTGCTAGGTACGAAAAGGACAGATACGGACCTGGTTACCCCCTTGGGGCCAAGGCCCCCAGGCAAAAAACACCCTCTTCCCCCCCGCCTTATGCGGTGTCCGGGCGGAGCAACTTCATAAAGAGAAGTATGTGGTCTAGGTTGGCCACGGCTTTTCCAGTCTTTGAGAACCCAATAACAGATGAAAGGACCTATGAGCCAGTCTCTTATAAACAACTAAGGGATCTAATGGAGGCAGTGCGCACATATGGAGTAACAGCTAATTACACCACCGCTTTATTGCGGTTACTCACGGTTAATGCCATGACGCCCACGGATTGGTTTGAGATTGCGCGCACATGTCTCAGTCACGGGCAGTTCCTTGACTTTAGGTCCATTGTTCAGGACAAGGCACAAATACAATTCAGAAAGAATCTCCAAGAAGGGAGAGCCGAATGGTCGGTGGACATGCTTCTAGGACAGGGAGCTTATGCAGTGGAACAGACCACCTACCCCTTTGAAGTCTACCGCCAGGTAAATGAGATATTTTACAAGGCTTGGCGGGCCTTGCCAAACAAAGGAGAGGTGGCTGGCAACCTTACAAAAGTGATTCAGGCCATTTTCTGATTAATTACTGGAAAAACAAAAAGGGGGAATAGCTGAGACAGCGACCCCCAGGGAAAGGCTTTCACTTGTACTCTTTACCTTAAATTTTTTAAATGTAAATGATGCCTGTGAGTCGGCTGCCGATAGGCATGCAGCCACTAAGGTCACCGTCAGAAAGGATATGGTCATGTGGAAAGAGGTTTTGAATAACAAATGGTATGGACCGGATCTGGTGATAACGAGATCCAGGGGAGCTGTTTGTGTTTTTCCTCAGGGCCAAGAAGTGCCTCACTGGGTGCCAACGAGATTGACCAGGCCTGTGGAAACGACAGAAGAAACCCATTGCGAAAATAAAGACCCGCAAGATGAAGACGCCATCCACTTGCCCTGTGGTACAACTGATCCCCCTGCTACTTGCAACAGTGCTGACTGCAGCCCCGATGGCAGCAAAAGAAATGACACTATGGGCTGTGACTAAGGCATGGCCAGTACCTATGCCCTTGCATGCAGATTCTCCCTTCCTCCCCACCTTGTTTTCTGCAGACTGCAACATGGAAGTCCCATGCATTACTCGTATTTTTACTACTATGCCTAGGGGGCAGTATGGTCTGCCTCTGGTTGGTCTGTCACCTGCGAACCCAAACACAAAGGGACATGGCTAGTAATTTCACAGGCTTTAGCCGCCTTGGAGTATGGAGCTTCCCCCCAGATTTGGCTTTCAGCCCTAAAAAGGGACTAAGCCCTCAATTGCACGGCCTTTGCACCCCAGGAAGCTGGTAGCTTCACTTGCACTAGGAATAGGCGTGCATTTGAGCAGAGCAGGATGCCGGGCAATAGCACCGCACTTGGGAGTCCTGAGGTAACAGGCCCCAAGAAGAGCAAGTCTGATTGCACGTGGGTAGATACCCTAGACCCCACCTCTGGAAAAAAGGTATCGGACGGGTCTGGCGTCCGATGAATGGATAACACTCATGGGAAAGCCAGTACAATGTTCCAAAATAGCACACAGAGATCAGACCTCTACTCTTACCTGCACAAAAACAAAAAGGGGGAACTGCAGGAAGCCGGCAACAAGGCCATTACAAGATGGCTCCTACTTCCTTGCAGCCTTACTGGTAAATAACGGCAAAGCCTAACGGACTTACCGGCCTGAACCCTGCGCATGCGCAAGTGAGTTCTAGTCCCAGCCAATCCCGTGGCAGCTGCTAGTAGCAACCAGTCACAGACCAATCAGGGAACGACCCATGCTCACCCAACGGTATATAAGCAGGCGGTTTTGGCCTTTTGGTGCCCCTCGCTTCAGCTCTCCCTCAACCAAGCGGCTCCTCAATAAAATGTGATTGGGAAGGATCCTCGTGTGGTGGTCGCCTTTCCTCGCTGGACGGGGTTGCCGCCCGCCGCAAGTAACCATACCAGGAAGTACTTAATTTATTAAGCTACTGCTTTTCTTAATCTCAGTGGAGATATTTACTGATAAACAGCTACCTACGCAGCATGTCCATGTCGTTCCTAAATGAGCTTTTATCTCTCTCCCCTCACCACAAATCAGATTCTTCTGAGGAGTTCCCAGTACATTATCCTTTCCCCTGTGTACTTACCATAACAAGCTCCAGCTGTTTCTGTTCTCAGAAGGTTTAATCCCTGATATACAGCTGCCTACCCCCTTCGTAAGTGCAGGTCCTAAATGAGCTTTTTTCTCTGTTCCCTCCCCACAATCCAGATTCTTTTGGGGAGTTACCAGTACAGTAATCATACCAGGAATTACTTAATTTATTAAGCTACTGCTTTTCTTAATCTCAGTGGAGATATTTACTGATAAACAGCTACCTACGCAGCATGTTCATGTCGTTCCTAAATGAGCTTTTATCTCTCTCCCCTCATCACAAATCAGATTCTTCTGAGGAGTTCCCAGTACATTATCCTTTCCCCCGTGTAATTACCTTAACAAGCTCCAACACTTTTTATTCTCAGAATGTTTACTCCCTGATATACAGCTGCCTACCCCCTTCGTAAGTCCAGGTCCTAAATGAGCTTTTTTCTCTGTTCCCTCACCACAATCCAGATTCTTTTGGGGAGTTACCAGTACAGTAACCATACCAGGAAGTACTTAATTTATTAAGCTACTGCTTTTCTTAATCTCAGTGGAGATATTTACTAATAAACAGCTACCTACGCAGCATGTTAATGTCGTTCTTAAATGAGCTTTTATCTCTCTCCCCTCACCACGAATCAGATTCTTCTGAGGAGTTCCCAGTACATTACCTTTCCCCTGTGTAATTACCTTAACAATCTCCAGCTGTTTTTATTCTCAGAAGGTTTACTCCCTGATATACAGCTGCCTACCCCCTTCATAAGTGCAGGTCCTAAATGAGCTTTTTTCTCTGTTCCCTCACCACAATCCAGATTCTTTTGGGGAGTTACCAGTACAGTAACCATACCAGGAAGTACTTAATTTATTAAGCTACTGCTTTTCTTAATCTCAGTGGAGATATTTACTGATAAACAGCTACCTACGCAGCATGTTCATGTCGTTCCTAAATGAGCTTTTATCTCTCTCCCCTCACCACAAATCAGATTCTTCTGAGGAGTTCCCAGTACATTATCCTTTTCCCTGTGTAATTACCTTAACAAGCTCCAGCTGTTTTTATTCTCAGAAGGTTTACTCCCTGATATACAGGTGCCTAAGCCCTTCGTAAGTGCAGGTCCTAAATGAGCTTTTTTCTCTGTTCCCTCACCACAATCCAGGTTTTTTTGTGGAGTTAAGAGTACAGTAACCATACCAGGAAGTACTTAATTTATTAAGCTACTGCTTTTCTTAATCTCAGTGGAGATATTTACTGATAAACAGCTACCTACGCAGAATGTCCATGTCGTTCCTAAATGAGCTTTTATCTCTCTCCCCTCACCACAAATCAGATTCTTCTGAGGAGTTCCCAGTACATTATCCTTTCCCCTGTGTACTTACCTTAACAAGCTCCAGCTGTTTCTGTTCTCAGAAGGTTTAATCCCTGATATACAGCTGCCTACCCCCTTCGTAAGTGCAGGTCCTAAATGAGCTTTTTTCTCTGTTCCCTCCCCACAATCCAGATTCTTTTGGGGAGTTACCAGTACAGTAATCATACCAGGAATTACTTAATTTATTAAGCTACTGCTTTTCTTAATCTCAGTGGAGATATTTACTGATAAACAGCTACCTACGCAGCATGTTCATGTCGTTCCTAAATGAGCTTTTATCTCTCTCCCCTCATCACAAATCAGATTCTTCTGAGGAGTTCCCAGTACATTATCCTTTCCCCCGTGTAATTACCGTAACAAGCTCCAACACTTTTTATTCTCAGAATGTTTACTCCCTGATATACAACTGCCTACCCCCTTCGTAAGTGCAGGTCCTAAATGAGCTTTTTTCTCTGTTCCCTCACCACAATCCAGATTCTTTTGGGGAGTTACCAGTACAGTAACCATACCAGGAAGTACTTAATTTATTAAGCTACTGCTTTTCTTAATCTCAGGGGAGATATTTACTGATAAACAGCTACCTACGCAGCATGTTCATGTCGTTCCTAAATGATCTTTTATCTCTCTCCCCTCACCACAAATCAGACTCTTCTGAGGAGTTCCCAGTATATTATCCTTTCCCCTGTGTAATTTCCTTAACAACCTCCAGCTGTTTTTATTCTCAGAAGGTTTACTCCCTGATATACAGCTGCCTACCCCCTTCGTAAGTGCAGGTCCTAAATGAGCTTTTTTCTCTGTTCTCTCACCACAATCCAGGTTCTTTTGGAGAGTTACCAGTACAGTAACCATACCAGAAAGTACTTAATATATTAAGCTACTGCTTTTCTTAATCTCAGTGGAGATATTTACTGATAAACAGCTACCTACGCAGCATGTTCATGTCGTTCCTAAATGAGCTTTTATCTCTCTCCCCTCACCACAAATCAGATTCTTCTGAGGAGTTCCCAGTACATTACCTTTCCCTTGTGTAATTACCTTAACAATCTCCAGCTGTTTTTATTCTCAGAAGGTTTACTCCCTGATATACAGCTGCCTACCCCCTTCGTAAGTGCAGGTCCTAAATGAGCTTTTTTCTCTGTTCCCTCACCACAATCCAGATTCTTTTGGGGAGTTACCAGTACAGTAACCATACCAGGAAGTACTTAATTCATTAAGCTACTGCTTTTCTTAATCTCAGTGGAGATATTTACTGATAAATAGCTACCTACGCAGCATGTCCATGTCGTTCCTAAATGATCTTTTATCTCTCTCCCCTCACCACAAATCAGATTCTTCTGAGGAGTTCCCAGTACATTATCCTTTCCCCTGTGTAATTACCTTAACAAGCTCCAGCTGTTTCTGTTCTCAGAAGGTTTAATCCCTGATACACAGCTGCCTACCCCCTTCGTAAGTGCAGGTCCTAAATGAGCTTTTTTCCCTGTTCCCTCACCACAATCCAGATTCTTTTGGGGAGTTACCAGTACAGTAATCATACCAGGAATTACTTAATTTATTAAGCTACTGCTTTTCTTAATCTCAGTGGAGATATTTACTGATAAACAGCTACCTATGCAGCATGTTCATTTCGTTCCTAAATGAGCTTTTATCTCTCTCCCCTCACCACAAATCAGATTCTTCTGAGGATTTCCCAGTATATGATCCTTTCCCCTGTGTAATTACCTTAACAAGCTCCAGCTGTTTTTATTCTCAGAAGCGATACTCCCTGATATACAGCTGCCTACCCCCTTCGTAAGTGCAGGTCCTAAATGAGCTTTTTTCTATGTTCCCTCACCACAATCCAGATTCTTTTGGGGAGTTACCAGTACAGTAACCATAACAGGAAGTACTTAATTTATTAAGCTACTGCTTTTCTTAATCTCAGTGGAGATATTTACTGATAAACAGCTACCTACGCAGCATGTTCATGTCGTTCCTAAATGAGCTTTTTTCTCTGTTCCCTCACCACAATCCAGATTCTTTTGGGGAGTTACCAGTACAGTAACCATACCAGGAAGTACTAAATTTATTAAGCTACTGCTTTTCTTAATCTCAGTGGAGATATTTACTTATAAACAGCTACCTACGCAGCATGTTCATGTCGTTCCTAAATGAGCTTTTTTCTCTGTTCCCTCACCACAATCCAGATTCGTTTGGGGAGTTACCAGTACAGTAACCATACCAGGAAGTACTTAATTTATTAAGCTACTGCTTTTCTTAATCTCAGTGGAGATATTTACTGATAAACAGCTACCTACGCAGCATGTTCATGTCGTTCCTAAATGAGCTTTTATCTCTCTCCCCTCACCACAAATCAGATTCTTCTGAGGAGTTCCCAGTACATTATCCTTTCCCCTGTGTACTTACCTTAACAAGCTCCATCTGTTTCTGTTCTCAGAAGGTTTAATCCCTGATATACAGCTGCCTACCCCCTTCGTAAGTGCAGGTCCTAAATGAGCTTTTTTCTCTGTTCCCTCCCCACAATCCAGATTCTTTTGGGGAGTTACCAGTACAGTAATCATACCAGGAATTACTTAATTTATTAAGCTACTGCTTTTCTTAATCTCAGTGGAGATATTTACTGATAAACAGCTACCTACGCAGCATGTTCATGTCGTTCCTAAATGAGCTTTTATCTCTCTCCCCTCATCAAAAATCAGATTCTTCTGTGGAGTTCCCAGTACATTATCCTTTCCCCCGTGTAATTACCTCAACAAGCTCCAACACTTTTTATTCTCAGAATGTTTACTCCCGGATATACAGCTGCCTACCCCCTTCGTAAGTCCAGGTCCTAAATGAGCTTTTTTCTCTGTTCCCTCACCACAATCCAGATTCTTTTGGGGAGTTACCAGTACAGTAACCATACCAGGAAGTACTAAATTTATTAAGCTACTGCTTTTCTTAATCTCAGTGGAGATATTTACTTATAAACAGCTACCTACGCAGCATGTTCATGTCGTACCTAAATGAGCTTTTTTCTCTGTTCCCTCACCACAATCCAGATTCTTTTGGGGAGTTACCAGTACAGTAACCATACCAGGAAGTACTTAATTTATTAAGCTACTGCTTTTCTTAATCTCAGTGGAGATATTTACTGATAAACAGCTACCTACGCAGCAGGATCATGTCGTTCCTAAATGAGCTTTTATCTCTCTCCCATCACCACAAATCAGATTCTTCTGAGGAGTTCCCAGTACATTACCTTTCCCCTGTGTAATTACCTTAACAATCTCCAGCTGTTTTTATTCTCAGAAGGTTTACTCCCTGATATACAGCTGCCTACCCCCTTCGTAAATGCAGGTCCTAAATGAGCTTTTTTCTCTGTTCCCTCACCACAATCCAGATTCTTTTGGGGAGTTACCAGTACAGTAACCATACCAGGAAGTACTTAATTTATTAAGCTACTGCTTTTCTTAATCTCAGTGGAGATATTTACTGATAAACAGCTACCTACGCAGCATTTTCCATGTCGTTGCTAAATGAGCTTTTATCTCTCTCCCCTCACCACAAATCAGATTCTTCTGAGGAGTTCCCAGTACATTATCCTTTCCCCTGTGTAATTACCTTAACAAGCCCCAGCTGTTTCTGTTCTCAGAAGGTTTAATCCCTGATACACAGCTGCCTACCCCCTTCGTAAGTGCAGGTCCTAAATGAGCTTTTTTTCCCTGTTCCCTCACCACAATCCAGATTCTTTTGGGGAGTTACCAGTACAGTAATCATACCAGGAATTACTTAATTTATTAAGCTACTGCTTTTCTTAATCTCAGTGGAGATATATACTGATAAACAGCTACGTATGCAGCATGTTCATGTCGTTCCTAAATGAGCTTTTATCTCTCTCCCCCTCACCACAAATCAGATTCTTCTGAGGATTTCCCAGTATATGATCCTTTCCCCTGTGTAATTACCTTAACAATCTCCAGCTGTTTTTATTCTCAGAAGCGATACTCCCTGATATACAGCTACCTACCCCCTTCGTAAGTGCAGGTCCTAAATGAGCTTTTTTCTCTGTTCCCTCACCACAATCCAGATTCTTTTGGGGAGTTACCAGTACAGTAACCATACCAGTACGTACTTAATTTATTAAGCTACTGCTTTTCTTAATCTCAGTGGAGATATTTACTGATAAACAGCTACCTACGCAGCATTTTCATGTCGTTCCTAAATGAGCTTTTTTCTCTGTTCCCTCACCACAATCCAGATTCTTTTGGGGAGTTACCAGTACAGTAACCATACCAGGAAGTACTAAATTTATTAAGCTACTGCTTTTCTTAATCTCAGTGGAGATATTTACTTATAAACAGCTACCTACGCAGCATGTTCATGTCGTTCTTAAATGAGCTTTTTTCTCTGTTCCCTCACCACAATCCAGATTCGTTTGGGGAGTTACCAGTACAGTAACCATACCAGGAAGTACTTAATTTTTTAAGCTACTGCTTTTCTTAATCTCAGTGGAGATATTTTCTAATAAACAGCTACCTACGCAGCATGTTAATGTCGTTCCTAAATGAGCTTTTATCTCTCTCCCCTCACCACAAATCAGATTCTTCTGAGGAGTTCCCAGTACATTACCTTTCCCCTGTGTAATTACCTTAACAATCTCCAGCTGTTTTTATTCTCAGAAGGTTTACTCCCTGATAAACAGCTGCCTACCCCCTTCGTAAGTGCAGGTCCTAAATGAGCTTTTTTCTCTTTTCCCTCACCACAATCCAGATTCTTTTGGGGAGTTACCAGTACAGTAACCATACCAGGAAGTACTTAATTTATTAAGCTACTGCTTTTCTTAATCTCAGTGGAGATATTTACTGATAAACAGCTACCTACGCAGCATGTTCATGTCGTTACTAAATGAGCTTTTATCTCTCTCCCCTCACCACAAATCAGATTCTTCTGAGGAGTTCCCAGTACATTATCCTTTCCCCTGTGTAATTACCTTAACAAGCTCCAGCTGTATCTGTTCTCAGAAGGTTTACTCCCTGATATACAGGTGCCTACCCCCTTCGTAAGTGCAGGTCCTAAATGAGCTTTTTTCTCTGTTCCCTCACAAAAATCCAGATTCTTTTGGGGAGTTACCAGTACAGTAACCATACCAGTACGTACTTAATTTATTAAGCTACTGCTTTTCTTAATCTCAGTGGAGATATTTACTAATAAACAGCTACCTACGCAGCATGTTAATGTCGTTCCTAAATGAGCTTTTATCTCTCTCCCCTCACCACAAATCAGATTCTTCTGGGGAGTTCCCAGTACATTACCTTTCCCCTGTGTAATTACCTTAACAATCTCCAGCTGTTTTTATTCTCAGAAGGTTTACTCCCTGATATACAGCTGCCTACCCCCTTCGTAAGTGCAGGTCCTAAATGAGCTTTTTTCTCTGTTCCCTCACCACAATCCAGATTCTTTTGGGGAGTTACCAGTACAGTAACCATACCAGGAAGTACTTAATTTATTAAGCTACTGCTTTTCTTAATCTCAGTGGAGATATTTACTGATAAACAGCTACCTACGCAGCATGTTCATGTCGTTCCTAAATGAGCTTTTATCTCTCTCCCCTCACCACAAATCAGATTCTTCTGAGGAGTTCCCAGTACATTATCCTTTTCCCTGTGTAATTACCTTAACAAGCTCCAGCTGTTTTTATTCTCAGAAGGTTTACTCCCTGATATACAGCTGCCTAAGCCCTTCGTAAGTGCAGGTCCTAAATGAGCTTTTTTTCTCTGTTCCCTCACCACAATCCAGGTTTTTTTGTGGAGTTACCAGTACAGTACCCATACCAGGAAGTACTTAATTTATTAAGCTACTGCTTTTCTTAATCTCAGTGGAGATATTTACTGATAAACAGCTACCTACGCAGCATGTCCATGTCGTTCCTAAATGAGCTTTTATCTCTCTCCCCTCACCACAAATCAGATTCTTCTGAGGAGTTCCCAGTACATTATCCTTTCCCCTGTGTAATTACCTTAACAAGCTCCAGCTGTTTCTGTTCTCAGAAGGTTTAATCCCTGATATACAGGTGCCTACCCCCTTTGTAAGTGCAGGTCCTAAATGAGCTTTTTTCTCTGTTCCCTCCCCACAATCCAGATTCTTTTGGGGAGTTACCAGTACAGTAATCATACCAGGAATTACTTAATTTATTAAGCTACTGCTTTTCTTAATCTCAGTGGAGATATTTACTGATAAACAGCTACCTACGCAGCATGTTCATGTCGTTCCTAAATGAGCTTTTATCTCTCTCCCCTCATCACAAATCAGATTCTTCTGAGGAGTTCCCAGTACATTATCCTTTCCCCCGTGTAATTACCTTAACAAGCTCCAACACTTTTTATTCTCAGAATTTTTACTCCCTGATATACAGCTGCCTACCCCCTTCGTAAGTCCAGGTCCCAAATGAGCTTTTTTTTCTGTTCCCTCACCACAATTCAGATTCTTTTGGGGAGTTACCAGTACAGTAACCATACCAGGAAGTACTAAATTTATTAAGCTACTGCTTTTCTTAATCTCAGTGGAGATATTTACTTATAAACAGCTACCTACGCAGCATGTTCATGTCGTACCTAAATGAGCTTTTTTCTCTGTTCCCTCACCACAATCCAGATTCTTTTGTGGAGTTACCAGTACAGTAAACATACCAGGAAGTACTTAATTTATTAAGCTACTGCTTTTCTTAATCTCAGTGGAGATATTTACTGATAAACAGCTACCTACGCAGCATGTTCATGTCGTTCCTAAATGAGCTTTTATCTCTCTCCCCTCACCACAAATCAGATTCTTCTGAGGAGTTCCCAGTACATTATCCTTTCCCCTGTGTAATTACCTTAACAAGCTCCAGCTGTTTTTATTCTCAGAAGCGATACTCCCTGATATACAGCTGCTTACCCCCTTCGAAAGTGCAGGTCCTAAATGAGCTTTTTTCTCTGTTACCTCACCACAATCCAGATTCTTTTGGGGAGGTACCAGTACAGTAACCATACCAGGAAGTACTTAATTTATTAAGCTACTGCTTTTCTTAATCTCAGTGGAGATATTTACTGATAAACAGCTACCTACGCTGCATGTTCATGTCGTTCCTAAATGAGCTTTTATCTCTCTCCCGTCACCACAAATCAGATTCTTCTGAGGAGTTCCCAGTACATTATCCTTTCCTCTGTGTAATTACCTTAACAAGCTCCAGCTGTTTTTATTATCAGAAGGTTTACTCCATGATATACAGCTGCCTAACCCCTTCGTAAGTGCATGTCCTAAATGAGCTTTTTTCTCTGTTCCCTCACCACAATGCAGATTCTTTTGGGGAGTTACCAGTACAGTAACCATACCAGGAAGTACTTAATTTATTAAGCTACTGCTCTTCTTAATCTCAGTGGAGATATTTACTGATAAACAGCTACCTACGCAGCATGTTCATGACGTTCCTAAATGAGATTTTTTCTCTGTTCCCTCACCACAATCCAGATTCTTTTGGGGAGTTACCAGTACACTATCCATACCAGGAAGTACTTAATTTATTAAGCTACTACTTTTCTTAATCTCAGTGGAGATATTTACTGATAAACAGCTACGTATGCAGCATGTTCATGTCGTTCCTAAATGAGCTTTTATCTCTCTCCCCTCACCACAATTCAGATTCTTCTGAGGAGTTCCCAGTACATTATCCTTTCCCCTGTGTAATTACCTTAACAAGCTCCAGCTGTTTTTATTCTCAGAAGCGAAACTCCCTAATATACAGCTGCCTACCCCCTTCGTAGGTGCAGGTCCTAAATGAGGTTTTTTCTCTATTCCCTCACCACAATCCAGATTCTTTTGTGGAGTTACCAGTACAGAAACCATACCAGGAATGACTTAATTTATTAAGCTTCTGCTTTTCTTAATCTCAGTGAAGATATTTACTGATAAACAGCTACCTACGCAGCATGTTCAAGTCGTTCCTAAATGAGCTTTTATCTCTCTCCCCTCATCACAAATCAGATTCTTCTGAGGAGTTCCCAGTACATTATCCTTTCCCCTGTGTAATTACCTTAACAAGCTCCAGCTGTTTTTATTCTCAGATGTTTTACTCTCTGATATACAGCTGCCTAACCCCTTCGTAAGTGCAGGTCCTAAATGAGCTTTTTTCTCTGTTCCCTCACCACAATCCCGATTCTTTTGGGGAGTTACCAGTACAGTAACCATACCAGGAAGTACTTAATTTATTAAGCTACTGCTTTTCTTTATCTCAGTGGAGATATTTACTGATAAACAGCTACCTACGCAGCATGTTCATGTCGTTCCTAAATGAGCTTTTTTCTCTGTTCCCTCACAACAATCCAGATTCTTTTGGGGAGTTACCAGTACAGTATCCATACCAGGAAGTACTTAATTTATTAAGCTACTACTTTTCTTAATCTCAGTGGAGATATTTACTGATAAACAGCTACGTATGCAGCATTTTCATGTCGTTCCTAAATGAGCTTTTATCTCTCTCCCCCTCACCACAAATCAGATTCTTCTGAGGAGTTCCCAGTACATTATCCTTTCCCCTGTGTAATTACCTTAACAGTCTCCAGGTGTTTTTTTCTCAGAAGCGAAACTCCCTGATATACAGCTGCCTACCCCCTTCGTAAGTGCAGGTCCTAAATGAGCTTTTTTCTCTGTTCCCTCACCACAATCCAGACTCTTTTGGGGAGTTTCCAGTACAGGAACCATACCAGGAAGTACTTAATTTATTAAGCTACTGCTTTTCTTAATCTCAGTGGAGATATTTACTGATAAAGAGCTACCTACCCAGCATGTTCATGTCGTTCCAAATGAGCTTTTATCTCTCTCCCCTCATCACAAATCATATTCTTCTGAGGAGTTCCCAGTACATTATCCTTTCCCCTGTGTAATTACCTTAAGAAGATCAGCTGTTTTTATTCTCAGAAGGTTTACTCCCTGATATACAACTGCCTACCCCCTTCGTAAGTGAAGGTAGTAAATGAGCATTTTTCTCTGTTCCCTCACCACAATCCAGATTTTTTTGGTTAGTTACCAGTACAGTAACCCTACCAGGAAGTACTAAATTTATTAAGCTACTGCTTTTCTTAATCTCAGTGGAGATATTTACTGATAAACAGCTACCTACGCTGCATGTTCATGTCGTTCCTAAATGAGCTTTTATCTCTCTCCCGTCACCACAAATCAGATTCTTCTGAGGAGTTCCCAGTACATTATCCTTTCCTCTGTGTAATTACCTTAACAAGCTCCAGCTGTTTTTATTATCAGAAGGTTTACTCCATGATATACAGCTGCCTAACCCCTTCGTAAGTGCATGTCCTAAATGAGCTTTTTTCTCTGTTCCCTCACCACAATGCAGATTCTTTTGGGGAGTTACCAGTACAGGAACCATACCAGGAAGTACTTAATTTATTAAGCTACTGCTCTTCTTAATCTCAGTGGAGATATTTACTGATAAACAGCTACCTACGCAGCATGTTCATGACGTTCCTAAATGAGATTTTTTCTCTGTTCCCTCACCACAATCCAGATTCTTTTGGGGAGTTACCAGTACACTATCCATACCAGGAAGTACTTAATTTATTAAGCTACTACTTTTCTTAATCTCAGTGGAGATATTTACTGATAAACAGCTACGTATGCAGCATGTTCATGTCGTTCCTAAATGAGCTTTTATCTCTCTCCCCCTCACCACAATTCAGATTCTTCTGAGGAGTTCCCAGTACATTATCCTTTCCCCTGTGTAATTACCTTAACAAGCTCCAGCTGTTTTTATTCTCAGAAGCTAAACTCCCTAATATACAGCTGCCTACCCCCCTTCGTAGGTGCAGGTCCTAAATGAGGTTTTTTCTCTATTCCCTCACCACAATCCAGTTTCTTTTGTGGAGTTACCAGTACAGTAACCATACCAGGAATGACTTAATTTATTAAGCTTCTGCTTTTCTTAATCTCAGTGAAGATATTTACTGATAAACAGCTACCTACGCAGCATGTTCAAGTCGTTCCTAAATGAGCTTTTATCTCTCTCCCCTCATCACAAATCAGATTCTTCTGAGGAGTTCCCAGTACATTATCCTTTCCCCTGTGTAATTACCTTAACAAGCTCCAGCTGTTTTTATTCTCAGATGTTTTACTCTCTGATATACAGCTGCCTAACCCCTTCGTAAGTGCAGGTCCTAAATGAGCTTTTTTCTCTGTTCCCTCACCACAATCCCGATTCTTTTGGGGAGTTACCAGTACAGTAACCATACCAGGAAGTACTTAATTTATTAAGCTACTGCTTTTCTTTATCTCAGTGGAGATATTTACTGATAAACAGCTACCTACGCAGCATGTTCATGTCGTTCCTAAATGAGCTTTTTTCTCTGTTCCCTCACAACAATCCAGATTCTTTTGGGGAGTTACCAGTACAGTATCCATACCAGGAAGTACTTAATTTATTAAGCTACTACTTTTCTTAATCTCAGTGGAGATATTTACTGAAAAACAGCTACGTATGCAGCATTTTCATGTCGTTCCTAAATGAGCTTTTATCTCTCTCCCCTCACCACAAATCAGATTCTTCTGAGGAGTTCCCAGTACATTATCCTTTCCCCTGTGTAATTACCTTAACAGTCTCCAGGTGTTTTTTTCTCAGAAGCGAAACTCCCTGATATACAGCTGCCTACCCCCTTCGTAAGTGCAGGTCCTAAATGAGCTTTTTTCTCTGTTCCCTCACCACAATCCAGACTCTTTTGGGGAGTTTCCAGTACAGGAACCATACCAGGAAGTACTTAATTTATTAAGCTACTGCTTTTCTTAATCTCAGTGGAGATATTTACTGATAAAGAGCTACCTACCCAGCATGTTCATGTCGTTCCAAAATGAGCTTTTATCTCTCTCCCCTCATCACAAATCATATTCTTCTGAGGAGTTCCCAGTACATTATCCTTTCCCCTGTGTAATTACCTTAAGAAGATCAGCTGTTTTTATTCTCAGAAGGTTTACTCCCTGATATACAACTGCCTACCCCCTTCGTAAGTGAAGGTAGTAAATGAGCATTTTTCTCTGTTCCCTCACCACAATCCAGATTTTTTTGGTTAGTTACCAGTACAGTAACCCTACCAGGAAGTACTAAATTTATTAAGCTACTGCTTTTCTTAATCTCAGTGGAGATATTTACTGATAAACAGCTACCTACGCAGCATGTTCATGTCGTTCCTAAATGAGCTTTTATCTCTCTCCCCTCACCACAAATCAGATTCTTCTGAGGAGTTCTCAGTACATTATCCTTTTCCCTGTGTAATTACCTTAACAAGCTCCAGCTGTTTTTATTCTCAGAAGGGATAATCCCTGATATACAGCTGCCTACCCCCTTTGCAATTGCAGGTCCTAAATGAGCTTTTTTCTCTGTTCCCTCACCACAATCCAGATTTTTTGGGGAGTTACCAGTACAGTAACCATACCAGGAAATACTTAATTCATTAAGCTACTGCTTTTCTTAATGTCAGTGGAGATATTTACTGATAAACAGCTACCTACGCAGCATGTTCATGTCGTTCCTAAATGAGCTTTTATATCTCTCCCCTCACCACAAATCAGATTCTTCTGAGGAGTTCCCAGTACATTATCCTTTCCCCTGTGTAATTACCTTAACAAGCTCCAGCTGTTTCTGTTCTCAGAAGGTTTAATCCCTGATATACAGCTGCCTACCCCCTTCGTAAGTGCAGGTCCTAAATGAGCTTTTTTCTCTGTTCCCTCCCCACAATCCAGATTCTTTTGGGGAGTTACCAGTACAGTAATCATACCAGGAATTACTTAATTTATTAAGCTACTGCTTTTCTTAATCTCAGTGGAGATATTTACTGATAAACAGCTACCTACGCAGCATGTTCATGTCGTTCCTAAATGAGCTTTTATCTCTCTCCCCTCATCACAAATCAGATTCTTCTGAGGAGTTCCCAGTACATTATCCTTTCCCCCGTGTAATTACCTTAACAAGCTCCAACACTTTTTATTCTCAGAATGTTTACTCCCTGATATACAACTGCCTACCCCCTTCGTAAGTGCAGATCCTAAATGAGCTTTTTTCTCTGTTCCCTCACCACAATCCAGATTCTTTTGGGGAGTTACCAGTACAGTAACCATACCAGGAAGTACTTAATTTATTAAGCTACTGCTTTTCTTAATCTCAGGGGAGATATTTACTGATAAACAGCTACCTACGCAGCATGTTCATGTCGTTCCTAAATGAGCTTTTATCTCTCTCCCCTCACCACAAATCAGATTCTTCTGAGGAGTTCCCAGTACATTATCCTTTCCCCTGTGTAATTACCTTAACAAGCTCCAGCTGTTTTTATTCTCAGAAGCGATACTAACTGATATACAGCTGCCTACCCCCTTCGTAAGTGCAGGTCCTAAATGAGCTTTTTTCTCTGTTCCCTCACCACAATCCAGATTCTTTTGGGGAGGTACCAGTACAGTAACCATAACAGGAAGTACTTAATTTATTAAGCTACTGCTTTTCTTAAACTCAGTGGAGGTATTTACTGATAAACAGCTACCTACGCAGCATGTTCATGTCGTTCCTAAATGAGCTTTTATCTCTGTTCCCTCACCACAATCCAGATTCTTTTGGGGAGTTACCAGTACAGTAACCATACCAGGAAGTACTAAATTTATTAAGCTACTGCTTTTCTTAATCTCAGTGGAGATATTTACTTATAAACAGCTACCTACGCAACATGTTCATGTCGTTCCTAAATGAGCTTTTTTCTCTGTTCCCTCACCACAATCCAGATTCTTTTGGGGAGTTACCAGTACAGTAACCATACCAGGAAGTACTTAATTTATTAAGCTACTGCTTTTCTTAATCTCAGTGGAGATATTTACTGATAAACAGCTACGTACGCAGCATGTTCATGTCGTTCCTATAAGAGATTTTATCTCTCTCCCGTCACCACAATTCAGATTCTTCTGAGGAGTTCCCGGTACAATATCCTTTCCCCTGTGTAATTACCTTAACAAGCTCCAGCTGTTTTTCGTCTCAGAAGGTTTACTCCCTGATATACAGCTGCCTACCCCCTTCGTAAGTGCAGGTTCTAAATGAGCTTTTTTCTCTGTTCCCTCACCACAATCCAGATTCTTTTGGGGAGTTACCAGTACAGTAACAATACCAGGAAGTACTTAATTTGTTAAGCTACTGATTTTCTTAATCTCTATGGAGATATTTACTGATAAACAGCTACCTACGCAGCATGTTCATGTCGTTCCTAAATGAGCTTTTATCTCTCTCCACTCACCAGAAATCAGATTCTTCTGAGGAGTTCCCAGTACATTATCCTTTCCCCTGTGTAATTACCTTAACAAGCTCCAGCTGTTTTTATTCTCAGAAGGTTTACTCCCTGATATACAGCTGCCTACCCCCTTCGTAAGTGCAGGTCCTAAATGAGCTTTTTTTCTCTGTTCTCTCACCACAATCCAGGTTCTTTTGGGGAGTTACCAGTACAGTAACCATACCAGGAAGTACTTAATTTATTAAGCTACTGCTTTTCTTAATCTCAGTGGAGATATTTACTGATAAACAGCTACCTACGCAGCATGTTCATGTCGTTCCTAAATGAGCTTTTATCTCTCACCCCTCACCACAAATCAGATTCTTCTGAGGAGTTCCAATACATTACCTTTCCCCTGTGTAATTACCTTAACAATCTCCAGCTGGTTTTATTCTCAGAAGGTTTACTCCCTGATATACAGCTGCCTACCCCCTTCGTAAGTGCAGGTCCTAAATGAGCTTTTTTCTCTGATCCCTCACCACAATCCAGATTCTTTTGGGGAGTTACCAGTACAGTAACCATACCAGGAAGTACTTAATTTATTAAGCTACTGCTTTTCTTAATCTCAGTGGAGATATTTACTGATAAACAGGTACCTACGCAGCATGTCCATGTCGTTCCTAAATGAGCTTTTATCTCTCTCCCCTCACCACAAATCAGATTCTTCTGAGGAGTTCCCAGTACATTATCCTTTCCCCTGTGTAATTACCTTAACAAGCTCCAGCTGTTTCTGTTCTCAGAAGGTTTAATCCCTGATACACAGATGCCTACCCCCTTCGTAAGTGCAGGTCCTAAATGAGCTTTTTTCCCTGTTCCCTCACCATAATCCAGATTCTTTTGGGGAGTTACCAGTACAGTAATCATACCAGGAATTACTTAATTTATTAAGCTACTGCTTTTCTTAATCTCAGTGGAGATATTTACTGATAAACAGCTACGTATGCAGCATGTTCATGTCGTTCCTAAATGAGCTTTTATCTCTCTCCCCTCACCACAAATCAGATTCTTCTGAGGATTTCCCAGTATATGATCCTTTCCCCTGTGTAATTACCTTCACAAGCTCCAGCTGTTTTTATTCTCAGAAGCGATACTCCCTGATATACAGCTGCCTACCCCCTTCGTAAGTGCAGGTCCTAAATGAGCTTTTTTCTCTGTTCCCTCACCACAATCCAGATTCTTTTGGGGAGTTACCAGTACAGTAACCATACCAGGAAGTACTAAATTTATTAAGCTACTGCTTTTCTTAATCTCAGTGGAGATATTTACTTATAAACAGCTACCTACGCAGCATGTTCATGTCGTTCCTAAATGAGCTTTTTTCTCTGTTCCCTCACCACAATCCAGATTCGTTTGGGAGTTACCAGTACAGTAACCATACCAGGAAGTACTTAATTTTTTAAGCTACTGCTTTTCTTAATCTCAGTGGAGATATTTTCTAATAAACAGCTACCTACGCAGCATGTTAATGTCGTTCCTAAATGAGCTTTTATCTCTCTCCCCCTCACCACAAATCAGATTCTTCTGAGGAGTTCCCAGTACATTAACCTTTCCCCTGTGTAATTACCTTAACAAGCTCCAGCTGTTTCTGTTCTCAGAAGGTTTACTCCCTGATATACAGGTGCCTACCCCCTTCGTAAGTGCAGGTCCTAAATGAGCTTTTTTCTCTGTTCCCTCACCACAATCCAGATTCTTTTGGGGAGTTACCAGTACAGTAACCATACCAGTACGTACTTAATTTATTAAGCTACTGCTTTTCTTATCTCAGTGGAGATATTTACTAATAAACAGCTACCTACGCAGCATGTTAATGTCGTTCCTAAATGAGCTTTTATCTCTCTCCCCTCACCACAAATCAGTTTCTTCTGAGGAGTTCCCAGTACATTACCTTTCCCCTGTGTAATTACCTTAACAATCTCCAGCTTTTTTTATTCTCAGAAGGTTTACTCCCTGATATACAGCTGCCTACCCCCTTCGTAAGTGCAGGTCCTAAATGAGCTTTTTTCTCTGTTCCCTCACCACAATCCAGATTCTTTTGTGGAGTTACCAGTACAGTAACCATACCAGGAAGTACTTAATTTATTAAGCTACTGCTTTTCTTAATCTCAGTGGAGATATTTACTGATAAACAGCTACCTACGCAGCATGTCCATGTCGTTCCTAAATGAGCTTTTATCTCTCTCCCCTCACCACAAATCAGATTCTTCTGAGGAGTTCCCAGTACATTATCCTTTCCCCTGTGTAATTACCTTAACAAGCTCCAGCTGTTTCTGTTCTCAGAAGGTTTAATCCCTGATATACAGGTGCCTACCCCCTTCGTATGTGCAGGTCCTAAATGAGCTTTTTTCTCTGTTCCCTCCCCACAATCCAGATTCTTTTGGGGAGTTACCAGTACAGTAATCATACCAGGAATTACTTAATTTATTAAGCTACTGCTTTTCTTAATCTCAGTGGAGATATTTACTGATAAACAGCTACCTACGCAGCATGTTCATGTCGTTCCTAAATGAGCTTTTATCTCTCTCCCCTCATCACAAATCAGATTCTTCTGAGGAGTTCCCAGTACATTATCCTTTCCCCCGTGTAATTACCTTAACAAGCTCCAACACTTTTTATTCTCAGAATGTTTACTCCCTGATATACAGCTGCCTACCCCCTTCGTAAGTCCAGGTCCTAAATGAGCTTTTTTTCTGTTCCCTCACCACAATTCAGATTCTTTTGGGGAGTTACCAGTACAGTAACCATACCAGGAATTACTAAATTTATTAAGCTACTGCTTTTCTTAATCTCAGTGGAGATATTTACTGATAAACAGCTACCTACGCAGCATGTTCATGTCGTTCCTAAATGAGCTTTTTTCTCTGTTCCCTCACAACAATCAGATTCTTTTGGGGAGTTACCAGTACAGTATCCATACCAGGAAGTACTTAATTTATTCAGCTACTACTTTTCTTAATCTCAGTGGAGATATTTACTGATAAACAGCTACGTATGCAGCATGTTCATGTCGTTCCTAAATGAGCTTTTATCTCTCTCCCCTCAGCACAAATCAGATTCTTCTGAGGAGTTCCCAGTACATTATCCTTTCCCCTGTGTAATTACCTTAAAAGTCTCCAGGTGTTTTTTTCTCAGAAGCGAAACTCCCTGATATACAGCTGCCTACCCCTTCGTAAGTGCAGGTCCTAAATGAGCTTTTTTCTCTGTTCCCTCACCACAATCCAGACTCTTTTGGGGAGTTTCCAGTACAGGAACCATACCAGGAATTACTTAATTTATTAAGGTACTGCTTTTCTTAATCTCAGTGGAGATATTTACTGATAAACAGCTACCTACCCAGCATGTTCATGTCGTTCCTAATGAGCTTTTATCTCTCTCCCCTCATCACAAATCATATTCTTCTGAGGAGTTCCCAGTACATTATCCTTTCCCCTGTGTAATTACCTTAAGAAGATCAGCTGTTTTTATTCTCAGAAGGTTTACTCCCTGATATACAACTGCCTACCCCCTTCGTAAGTGAAGGTACTAAATGAGCATTTTTCTCTGTTCCCTCACCACAATCCAGATTTTTTTGGTTAGTTACCAGTACAGTAACCCTACCAGGAAGTACTAAATTTATTAAGCTACTGCTTTTCTTAATCTCAGTGGAGATATTTACTGATAAACAGCTACCTACGCAGCATGTTCATGTCGTTCCTAAATGAGCTTTTATCTCTCTCCCCTCACCACAAATCAGATTCTTCTGAGGAGTTCTCAGTACATTATCCTTTCCCCTGTGTAATTACCTTAACAAGCTCCAGCTGTTTTTATTCTCAGAAGGGATAATCCCTGATATACAGCTGCCTACCCCCTTTGCAATTGCAGGTCCTAAATGAGCTTTTTTCTCTGTTCCCTCACCACAATCCAGATTTTTTGGGGAGTTACCAGTACAGTAACCATACCAGGAAATACTTAATTCATTAAGCTACTGCTTTTCTTAATGTCAGTGGAGATATTTACTGATAAACAGCTACCTACGCAGCATGTTCATGTCGTTCCTAAATGAGCTTTTATATCTCTCCTCTCACCACAAATCAGATTCTTCTGAGGAGTTCCCAGTACATTATCCTTTCCCCTGTGTAATTACCTTAACAAGCTCCAGCTGTTTCTGTTCTCAGAAGGTTTAATCCCTGATATACAGCTGCCTACCCCCTTCGTAAGTGCATGTCCTAAATGAGCTTTTTCTCTGTTCCCTCCCCACAATCCAGATTCTTTTGGGAGTTACCAGTACAGTAATCATACCAGGAATTACTTAATTTATTAAGCTACTGCTTTTCTTAATCTCAGTGGAGATATTTACTGATAAACAGCTACCTACGCAGCATGTTCATGTCGTTCCTAAATGAGCTTTTATCTCTCTCCCCTCATCACAAATCAGAATCTTCTGAGGAGTTCCCAGTACATTATCCTTTCCCCCGTGTAATTACCTTAACAAGCTCCAACACTTTTTATTCTCAGAATGTTTACTCCCTGATATACAACTGCCTACCCCCTTCGTAAGTGCAGATTCTAAATGAGCTTTTTTCTCTGTTCCCTCACCACAATCCAGATTCTTTTGGGGAGTTACCAGTACAGTAACCATACCAGGATGTACTTAATTTATTTAGCTACTGCTTTTCTTAATCTCAGTGGAGATATTTACTGATAAACAGCTACCTACGCAGCATGTTCATGTCGTTCTTAAATGAGCTTTTATCTCTCTCCCCTCACCACAAATCAGATTCTTCTGAGGAGTTCCCAGTACATTATCCTTTCCCCTGTGTAATTACCTTAACAAGCTCCAGCTGTTTTTATTCTCAGAAGCGATACTCCCTGATATACAGCTGCCTACCCCCTTCGTAAGTGCAGGTCCTAAATGAGCTTTTTTCTCTGTTCCCTCACCACAATCCAGATTCTTTTGGGGAGGTACCAGTACAGTAACCATAACAGGAAGTACTTAATTTATTAAGCTACTGCTTTTCTTAATCTCAGTGGAGATATTTACTGATAAACAGCTACCTACGCAGCATGTTCATGTCGTTCCTAAATGAGCTTTTATCTCTGTTCCCTCACCACAATCCAGATTCTTTTGGGAGTTACCAGTACAGTAACCATACCAGGAAGTACTAAATTTATTAAGCTACTGCTTTTCTTAATCTCAGTGGAGATATTTACTTATAAACAGCTACCTACGCAACATGTTCATGTCGTTCCTAAATGAGCTTTTTTCTCTGTTCCCTCACCCACAATCCAGATTCTTTTGGGGAGTTACCTGTACAGTAACCATACCAGGAAGTACTTAATTTATTAAGCTACTGCTTTTCTTAATCTCAGTGGAGATATTTACTGATAAACAGCTACGTACGCAGCATGTTCATGTCGTTCCTAAATGAGCTTTTATCTCTCTCCACTCACCACAAATCAGATTCTTCTGAGGAGTTCTCAGTACATTATCCTTTCCCCTGTGTAATTACCTTAACAAGCTCCAGCTGTTTTTATTCTCAGAAGGTTTACGCCCTGATATACAGCTGCCTAACCCCTTCGTAAGTGCAGGTCCTAAATGAGCTATTTTCTTTGTTCCCTCACCACAATCCAGATTCTTTTGGGGAGTTACCAGTACAGTATCCATACCAGGAAGTACTTAATTTATAAGCTACTGCTTTTCTTAATCTCAGTAGAGATATTTACTGATAAACAGCTACCTACGCAGCATATTCATTTCGTTCCTTAATGAGCTTTTATCTCTCACCCCTCACCACAAATCAGATTCTTCTGAGGAGTTCCAATACATTACCTTTCCCCTGTGTAATTACCTTAACAATCTCCAGCTGGTTGTATTCTCAGAAGGTTTACTCCCTGATATACAGCTGCCTACCCCCTTCGTAAGTGCAGGTCCTAAATGAGCTTTTTTCTCTGATCCCTCACCACAATCCAGATTCTTTTGGGGAGTTACCAGTACAGTAACCATACCAGGAAGTACTTAATTTATTAAGCTACTGCTTTTCTTAATCTCAGTGGAGATATTTACTGATAAACAGGTACCTACGCAGCATGTCCATGTCGTTCCTAAATGAGCTTTTAACTCTCTCCCCTCACCACAAATCAGATTCTTCTGAGGAGTTCCCAGTACATTATCCTTTCCCTGTGTAATTACCTTAACAAGCTCCAGCTGTTTCTGTTCTCAGAAGCTTTAATCCCTGATATACAGGTGCCTACCCCCTTCGTAAGTGCAGGTCCTAAATGAGCTTTTTTCTCTGTTCCCTCCCCACAATCCAGATTCTTTTGGGAGTTACCAGTACAGTAATCATACCAGGAATTACTTAATTTATTAAGCTACTGCTTTTCTTAATCTCAGTGGAGATATTTACTGATAAACAGCTACCTACGCAGCATGTTCATGTCGTTCCTAAATGAGCTTTTATCTCTCTCCCCTCATCACAAATCAGATTCTTCTGAGGAGTTCCCAGTACATTATCCTTTCCCCCGTGTAATTACCTTAACAAGCTCCAACACTTTTTATTCTCAGAATGTTTACTGTCTGATATACAGCTGCCTACCCCCTTCGTAAGTCCAGGTCCTAAATGAGCTTTTTTTCTGTTCCCTCACCACAATTCAGATTCTTTTGGGGAGTTACCAGTACAGTAACCATACCAGGAAGTACTAAATTTATTAAGCTACTGCTTTTCTTAATCTCAGTGGAGATATTTACTTATAAACAGCTACCTACGCAGCATGTTCATGACGTTCCTAAATGAGATTTTTTCTCTGTTCCCTCACCACAATCCAGATTCTTTTGGGGAGTTACCAGTACACTATCCATACCAGGAAGTACTTAATTTATTAAGCTACTACTTTTCTTAATCTCAGTGGAGATATTTACTGATAAACAGCTACGTATGCAGCATGTTCATGTCGTTCCTAAATGAGCTTTTATCTCTCTCCCCTCAGCACAAATCAGATTCTTCTGAGGAGTTCCCAGTACATTATCCTTTCCCCTGTGTAATTACCTTAACAGTCTCCAGGTGTTTTTTCTCAGAAGCGAAACTCCCTGATATACAGCTGCCTACCCCCTTCGTAAGTGCAGGTCCTAAATGAGCTTTTTTCTCTGTTACCTCACCACAATCCAGATTCTTTTGGGGAGTTACCAGTACAGTAACCATACCAGGAATTACTTAATTTATTAAGCTACTGCTTTTCTTAATCTCAGTGGAGATATTTACTGATAAACAGCTACCTACGCAGCATGTTCATGTGATTGCTAAATGAGCTTTTATCTCTCTCCCCTCACCACAAATCAGATTCTTCTGAGGAGTTCCCAGTACATTATCCTTTCCCCTGTGTAATTACCTTAAGAAGATCAGCTGTTTTTATTCTCAGAAGGTTTACTCCTGATATACAACTGCCTACCCCCTTCGTAAGTGAAGGTACTAAATGAGCATTTTTCTCTGTTCCCTCACCACAATCCAGATTTTTTTGGTTAGTTACCAGTAGAGTAACCCTACCAGGAAGTACTAAATTTATTAAGCTACTGCTTTTCTTAATCTCAGTGGAGATATTTACTGATAAACAGCTACCTACGCAGCATGTTCATGTCGTTCCTAAATGAGCTTTTATCTCTCTCCCCTCACCACAAATCAGATTCTTCTGAGGAGTTCTCAGTACATTATCATTTCCCCTGTGTAATTACCTTAACAAGCTCCAGCTGTTTTTATTCTCAGAAGGGATAATTCCTGATATACAGCTGCCTACCCC